>NW_025765056.1:0-280614 GCF_003918875.1 Haliotis rubra
ACCTTTTCCGACAGATTGCCGCACAATTTCACCGGTGATGCCTGTAAACGTAAACATTTCGTCGAATTGTAAACATGCCAAGACTTGACACAATACAGATTTTGCATTTCTTTGCCACTCGAATGCTCCATGTTTACGTAATTCGTATCTTTAAATACGCCTTACATCACCAGAGTAAGCACAAGTTAATTCGTTCGTTCGCAAATCGTCATATGCAAGCAGATAAATCAATTGGAGTATGTTTCTACGCCGCCACAATTACGTGGGGACCGTGATGCACATCAGGGTCTGAGGCCACTTCAACGAGCACGCAGCCGATAATAGCACAATTTCATGTTAGCCAGCCGTATTACGCCTGTTGCCGTCAAGCAGACACGACTACCCAGGCCGCCACATTTCAAGAAATTCACAGCCAGCGACTCAAGATTAGCAACACGTCAGACAACAACGTCGCGTCGCTGGAACGACAATCGCTACGACGCCGACAGGCGAATACAGCCATTGGTGTTCAGGCAACGAACGCGACGGACATGACTTCGTGGCGTTAATGCAAACGTCGGTTTTCTCACCATCAAACGTCGATTCAATCGAGAGCACCGATCGCCAGACATCAACGCGGAGACGGTGTCAGCCACGGTACAGATACCCCAGTGGGGATTATTGTTTAGTATCAACAATACATATCATTATTGTCTCGTGCGCTTTCGAAGAGTTTATGGGAATCACAGATTAAGAGAACAGTAGTTTCACTTCATTATTAGCCCCGTTACCGGGATGACTGTGACCGGATCGTTAGCCAGCCAGCCAGCCAACATTTCAGGTGATGTCACCATTATCATAATAACAGATTCCATGCCTTCAAATCAACAGTATGGCCCCAGGCAGCGTAGTCAGCTCGCTATTGCTTTCAGCCACAGGCATTACGGCCAGTTTGCCTTCAACGAGTGTTATTTCATTCACGCTTGAAGATACCAACAATGAAACTTTCAAATTATTCTCCTCTTCGATTGCGTATTTATAACTCAGTCAGACACCACAGCCACGGTTCAGCCGCTCATAAGATGACGTCATGGGAATAGAGCACTAAACATAGCCGTCTGGGGAGCTGGAAGTTGTGGCCATTGCATTTTCACTGGCGTTCACCAGCCGCATTCCCAAATGCCGGTTGCGCCACTGCTGCTTCACGTATTGCATATCAGCGCAATCACCAGCCATAACACAGCCGTACTCAGTGCACCTGCGCACCGTGGTTCGTACGTATAATCGCATTCAAAGTACCAGTGCTGTCGCGGTACACCTAGTGCAGCGCACCGTGGTTCTCACGCCATTGTACACCTGGGTGTTCTCACCGTACAGCACTCAGTGTATAACTGGTTCTGGCCGAATTGGCTCAGCGTATAATCACCTGTTGCACTAAAACCGTATTCCGTTGTGGACCGGGTATGCTCGCCGTATGCCCAAATCGTATTCTCGTCGTATTGTTGCATACCTGTCCGTAGTTCTTCGGCTACCGTATACCTAGCAGCACCGTCAGTATACCTAGGCGCTAACCGTATTTCACTGGGGTTGTCAGAAGTACTGGTAATCCGTTTGCCGCAGTTACAGCACACGCTACGGTAGTTGCCGTATACCTAGCGGGCACCGGGTTTCACGAATAAGCCAACCAGAACCTTGTTAGCAGTGTATTTTCGTCGCCACGTATACCGTATCTCCACAGCCAGCCGTACTCAGTGCAGCAAATCAATCTCGCGTATTGCATACCCAGCGCTACCGGGGTTACCCAGCGGCACCAGAGCCACCAGAGCTGCTCGTACACCGGTTCTCGTCGTCACCGGTACGTAGCGGCCTAGTGCATCGTAGTGCACCAAAGGCCTAGTAACCAGGTCCTTTCATGTACCGTTCAGCGTATGCACCGTTCTCGTGCCACGGAAGGTAACTGTACTGTGGTATACCGAAACCATGTCACAGCCTGTTCATTTTCAGTAGGCACCAGCTTCCTCACACTAACTCCCTATATACTGTTTCAACCTAGTATAATGTTCCTTATCATAAAATCTCTGTTCGCAGGCACCATGTCTCAATACTTTTCACATGTCCCTGGGTATAATCAGCTCTCACGTCATGTCTCCTAGTTCTTCCTCATAATTATACCAGTTCCCAATATTCACATGTCCCCACAGCTTCCTGCACAGCTTCCTGGTCACTTCCTACACCGTGCCTCACACTGGCGGCCATATGCCTGGGGTGCCGCAAAATATGCCCTGGGGTATCAACTCGGCACCGTATCCTCACTATAAGGCTGTTCACCATGTTCATGCTGGCCCTGCTTTCCCTGGCCTGTCTATGTCCCTATACTGGTAATCTATGCATTCCCACAGCTTCTCCACCAAGGCCCGGCTCAGAGACTGGCACCATGTGTTCCAGCCTCAGAACCTGGTCCTGCTGCACTGTGCCTCTACACTGTTCGTTCATGTCCATAGAACTGCTTTCTCACACTGTCTCCTAGTATGTCTCAGTTTCTCTCATTGGCACCATGCTTCCCCCCAGGACCCCGCAGGGTCAGCTTTCCCTCACACTAAGGGTTCATGTCTCCTCGCACACCGTGCCTCCCTCACACCGGTTCATGTCCTTTCTCCCCACATCTGGCCTCCTCAGCAGGACTGCGCCACTGGACCATGTCTCCTGCAGGTCTCCTTCACTGTTAAACCCTTGCACCATGTCAGCTTCACATTTTCCTACCCATGTTCCTAATAAAAGTCATTCATTATACACCATTATGCACCCCAGCTTTCCTGTTTATAGCACTGTTTCACCATGCCTTGTTGTGTTCCTCATTATATTCACATGTCCTCACTGAGGTCTGTCCTACATCTCCTTTCCTGACTATGTCCTAATGCTTCTTTCTACTCATCTTTAAAACCTAGTAACTTCAGTACTTTCTGTTCCTGCACTGGCCATGTTCCTGTTCACCAGCACTGTTAGTCCTCAGTATAATTCCACACTATAATTGTCCACATGTCTCCTTAAAGGGTCCCTGACATGTTCCTCTCAGTGGTAATGTTTCTTTTCTACTATAACTAAGTCCCTATAATAGCTTCCTTCATCATATAACTGCTCATAATTTCACCGTGTTTCTCCTCAGTTCCACCAGCTTCTCATTACCTGCCTTGGACTATGTCTCAGCTTTGCCTAGAGACTATAATCATGTCCCTAGTCAGCTTCAAAGACACCATGTCCCACCAGCTTTCTCTCACACCTGTGTCCTAGTAGTCCTCACTATGTCGCTAAGTAGCTTCCTCACATTCACAGTAACAGCTTCTCACATTCATTGCTCTTAGTATAACAGCTTCCAGTTTCCCCTGTTGTGGTCTGCTGTTCCTAGTATTATAGTACCTGCAGGACTGCTTTCTTGTTATTCAAACCATAGAAGAAAGGACTCCTTCCCTTAAGACCACCCGAGGTCTCCCTAGTAGTGCCCCCTGCTAATTAAAGCTCATAATTATACCTTTTCAGATTATGGACTGAGTCCCTAGTATTTTTTCCCTGGCTAGGCTAGCTTCTAAGACTACTACAGGACACACTGTCCATACTCAGAAATTCTGTGCCCTGCCTCAGTATAATCTGTTCACATTCCCTGGTCTGAGCAAACTGCTCATACAGTATAAATCCTTCCTCATTACATGTTCCTAACTAAGCTCATAATTTCAGTTCCCTAGTAATCAGCTTCTATTGTCCTCGAGGGGTTTCTCAATATGGCTCATACTAGAGACTATAATTGCTTCAGAGACTATAACTATAAAGTCCCCAGTGGCTCATGTCCCTGCAGCACTGTCTCCACATGTCACAGGTCAGCTTCTGGGGTAGCAGCCTCTTACACTACAGCCTCACACAGTAACTATGTCCATAGTATATAACCTTCCTTTCAATGTCCCTAAAAGGCAGCCTGGGTTGGACTATGTCCCACCAAGTCATTCACATGCTCTCACACCATGTTCCCTAGTATGTCTCACCCTTGTCTCCCTAAACTGTTTTCCCTTTCACCATCTCTTCTATGTGGGTTCTCTGAAACCTGGACTGGGATTCTCACACTATAACTACTTAAAAAGTGTCCTCACTGCCTTATAATCTGCCCTAAGCTTCCTCTCAAGGGTCTTTTGTTCCCTGGGTAGCACTGGTGCTTTCTCCTAGGTTGAGTACTTATCCCTAGCACCCTCTTCTCACACACAGTGGGCTATGTCCCTTAGTATATTCAGCTTCTCCTCACACTAGTTATGTCCCTAAAAGTAGCACTGCTTCCTCACACCAGGTTCATGTTCCTTAGTATGTAATGTGCCTCACACAATTGTCTCAAAAAGCACTGCTTTCCTGGCTACACACCACCACACCAGTGTACCTAGTGGACAGGGAATCAGCTCTGTTGACCATGTCCATAGTATAACTCCTTCTCTGTCATTCATACACTGGGTGCCTTAGTACAGCTCTCACACTGTGCCATGTTCCTAGTAATCAGCTTCTCAATCTATGTCTCCCAGGACTGCTTCAATTAGACCTGTTCCATGTCCCCACAAGCACTCCTGACATTATGGGTTCATGTCCCTTGTTATATAACTTTCCCCACACCAGCACCATGTCCCTGTTCCTTTCCTCTGCTTGCACTGCTTCCCTTGTCCATAATGCTTCTTCCTGTCTTCTTGGGTACTTTTGTCCCTGCACACTATGGGTTCATGTCTCTTCTACTTCTTATAAGAGCTCAGAGACATAATGTCCCTGGACCAAGTCCATGTTCCTGTACATCTCAGCCTCTCACACTATGGTTCCCTAGCATTTCACAGACCACATGTTCAATCACCATGTCCCTATACTGTCTCCTAATCAGCTCTCACAATATAATATGTTCATTTCTCACACTGTTCATGTCCTCAGTAAGGGAACTATGGGCAAACTTCTTCTTTCCTCACCATGCTCAAGCCTCTTCATATTCAAACTCAGTAGTAACCTTTCATAATTAGTTCATAAACCCTTAAAGCCACCATGTCTCAGTAGCCTCACACCAGTGAAAACCCAAAGGACTGCTTTCCCCTCGGTTGACCGTCCCCACTGCTTCCCTCACACCATGCTCCTGGGCTTCCTCAACCAAATTTCACCACATGTCCCTGGCATTCATGTCTCTGACTGCCTCATGTCCCTGGGTGAGACCAGCTTTCCTTAAGACATTTCACCACTATAACAGCTCTCATTACACAGCCTCATACTATATTCAGGTCCCTGGGTGCACCGCTTCTCATCACGCCCCTCACACAGGACTATGTCCCTGAGAGACCGCTTTCACTATAACTGTTCCACACTATGCCATGTCTCTGTTGTCTTGGCATGGGTTCAGCCCCTCTCACAAGTCTCTCATGGCTTCCAAAGTCCCTAGCTTCAGAGACACTATGTCCCTAGTAATCAGCCTGTTCCTCAGTGAATGTAATCCCCCATTCACAGCCTGCAGCACTTCTCACACAGCATGTCCTCACGCTTCACCAGCTTTCCCTCATACCCTAAAGGGTCAGCTTCAACAGCTGCACACCATACACACCACACAATAGGTATGTCTCCTGTGCCACACAGTGGGTTCATTCAGTTCCGGCCTCAATCTCTCTCATGTCCTCACCATGTCTGGGGTATACCCTGCTTCTGACCTCAGAACATACACCAGCACCCCAGCCTGCACCATGTCCCTAGTATAATTATGTCCTGCAGCTCAGAAAACCCTGTTTCTACCATAAAATGTTGCACTGTCCATGTTCCCAATTATGCCCTGCAGCTTGCCACAGGTTCCTGCATGGCCCGCTTTCCCCACACCAGCAAACAGCTTCTCACACTATGGTTCAGCAACAGCCACAGCACCATAGCCTCCACCAGCCTCTGCCACTGTGCCAGCTGAGACTCACACGCTTCTCTCATTACCACATGTCTCATACCAGGCCAATGTCCCTGGCCCAGCTTCCCCAGACCTCGCAGCGTCTGTCAGCCTCTACATGGGCCATGTTCCTCAGTATTTAAAGTAACCACTTCTTGCTATGCTCCTTTGAGCACCTCAGCTTTCGGTTATAATCTCTGAGCCCCTGCATAGTGCCTCACACCAGACCATGTCCCTAAACAGCTCATGTCCCTTGGCCCTCAGCTACCAGACTGACCAGCTCTAGATTATAATATGTCCTGGACACCCACGTCCAGCGTCTGCACAGCTCTCTGTTACCAGCACCATATCCCTCAATAAATTATATTCCTGGGCATCTTCTCTCAATTATGCTCCGCAGGCACGCCTCTCGAGATCCTCACCGCTTCCTGGTCTCCTTCTCACACCACTATGGCACCGGCCTCAGCTTCATACGCACAGACTCACACCATTTCCTCGGTTGGTCACCGCTTCGTCTCACCGCTTCCCTGGTCTGTCCCTGGCACAGCTTCTTGACTGCAGTCTTACACTATAATTATACCCCCAGCCCCACCAGCTTCATAATTGCTGGTTGTACCAGCTTGCCGGCAGGTTCACCACACTACACTGCTGGACCTTCAGAGAGCTCAGTAATATGTCTCCTGGCCTCAGCTTCAGAGACCAGTGGCCATGTTCCTGCAGACCAGCTCATGCTGTCCCCACAGCCATCGCACTGCTTCTCACACTATATGTTCCCGCATTGTCTCACACCATAAATTCCAGTAATCATTTCACACTATGTTCCAATTGCACCTGCCCTCAGTTCAGCTTCATTGCACCAGTCACTGTTGTTCAGTATGCTTTTCACACGGTATTTCACACTACCACAGCTTCTAGGGCGTCCTGTACTTAGATCACAGTACACCGCTAGACTATTTCTAGACGAGACCACTTTTTACTGTCGGGTACCAGCCATCCCCAGTTTACTGGGTCTCTCGTTAGTGCAGTTCTTTGCGAAATTGTATTATTGTCAGCCAGCACTTCGTACTTTTGCACGTTCGCTTTCACTGTAATTTCTACCAAAAATTACGCACCGTGTTCCAGTTCTAACAGCCACTGTACCCAGTTCGCTCAGTTTTGCGTGCTCTCACACCGTATCGCATCACCCTCAGCTCCGTCTCGCCCAGCACTGTGCACCATACGTTCACCGTATCATTGTTTACCGTTTGCACCGTATCAATGCCTTGTGCTTCACTGTTCGTGTTCTGAATCAGCTAAATTTCTGCGGACCGTGACCGTTACCAGAAGCTGTAGTCACTAGTTCAGGCGTTCGTTTCACGCTCTTCGTCGTACTTCATTTAAGCCTAGTTCGTATCGTATTTTCACTGTCTCGTTCGTCTCGTCAACTGCTTCATTGTTCCCTATGGTTCACTGTGTTACTTGTTTATAATCAGTGTTCTTCAGAGCACCGCAGTTTCACCGTATCTCGTTCATATGCATCACCAGTTCATAATCCTCGCACCGTATCATTAGTAGTGCTCGCACTGTGTTCCCAGTCTGTTACGGTAAGTTTCTATCAATTAGTTCAGTGTGTTCTCTAATGTTCCGCCACCAGACTAGTTCAATCAACTTCTCGTTCATCATTTCAGTTTAACAGTTTCATGTACCTTCCAAATTGTAATCCCTAGTTCCTCGATCTCTCTTTGTTCAACTGTTCTCAGTGTTTCAAATTTCAGTTTCATAATACCGATCTAATCGTCTCTAGTCTTCGTATCTCGCCTGCGTTTCTGTATTGCCATGTCTGTACCAACAGGTTCTCAATTTGTCAGTTCTGCTCTCAGCCCATACTACCATAATCAGAATGAATCACCGTGTTCGTTCTGTTATTGTCTGCGGTTCGTTTCAGTTCCACCGTGTTTCGTTCGCACTTCGTGTTCAGTTTCGCCGTATACTTAAGCCTATAATTGTAATGTCTATAACCGTTTCAGTCGACCGTGTTCGTGTTCTTAAGTCAGCCGTTTGGTACGTGGTCACTAAAGTTCAACTTACCACCAAATCGCACCATTGCGCACCGTATTCCGTTGCTTCAGTCTTTCGACCGTGCACTGCAATCTCCGCTTCCGTTCGCTCGTTCACCATACAGTTTATAATAATACAGTCTACTTTAAGCATCATTCATCTCTACCAGTTCTATCAATGGCACTACTTCCTGTTCACGCAATTTCACGTTGTCATTTGTCGGATCAGGTTCTCGGGCAGTAAAATTACCTTTCAGTAATAGTTGCGTTTTGTCGCTTCTTGCTCATAATTGCAGCCCCAAGTCGTCTCAAGCAAAATTTCAGTTCGTAAAACTCATATTTTCAGCGCCACTTAACTGCGCACCGCCTCTTTATACTGTTCACCGTGGTTCTCGTTCACACGCACCCGTATCATCAAGTTCGGTGCGTTTCTAGTACTGTGCCGTACTTCGCCGGCGTTCAGACAGTTTAAGTCCGTGTTCTTTCTTCTGGTCGTAAACTCGTTCTCGAAATTTCAAGCCCAAAATTGCATCCCTTAGTCGACCGTATTGGTGTTACTGTCGACCAGTCACTCTTCCTCGACTTACCACAATTCACCGTGTCACTTCGCGCCTATACCCTCGACAATTTGTCAATAAATGTGTCACAAGAATCGCTCCTTAGCACTGCGTTCAACTTTCGCTGCACCGTGTTCTCGTTCGTCAATGTGCTCCCTAGTCGCACTACGCGTTCGCGCTCACCACAAATTGGCGACCGTCAATACTGTTTCTGCTCATAATATGCACTGTACGTTTGCGCATCACTAAAGTCAGTTCAGCACCGGTCACAGTTCAATGGCGCTTACTTCTTCAAACAGTAATGTGTTCAGACTTCAATTTCGTCTCCAAGTTTAATTGTGCTCACCAAAATACTTTTCAGCCCACTGTAAAAACGCCTGGCAGGCGGGTCAGCAGTCACTGCTTGTTCGCTAACAGCGCCACCGGCGTTTCAGTCACTAGTTATAATCGTGCCAACGTTCCTGCTCTATATTCAAATTTCGCATTACCGTTTCACCGAGTAAGTGTGCCTTACCGTTTCTGAAGTTTCATAACTGTGTCTTCCAGTCTGGAACTGTGCTCTAAAGTTCATAATCTCGGTGTCTCAGTTGTGGTCTTCGCCTCGTCTATAATCTCGTATTTCGTTCAGAATCAGTTCTCGCTTCCCGATGCAGTCTGGCTTCAGTTCGAACGGTTCCTTTAAACGTTTTGCATATACCGTACTTCTAGTTCGTTCAATACAGGCACCGTGATAGTTATACCGCACTGTGCTGTTCTGCGTTCTTCCAGGCCAGCTTTTCCACTTGTCACTAGTCGAATTTCACCGTTTCACCAGGCCTCTCGTTCATACTAAACTCTCGTTATAACTGTACTATAATCTACCGTATTCGTTCGTTTCAGTTTCAGCTGCTCTGTTTACTTGCCTATAATGTTTCATTTGCACTGTTCATACCGGCCGTTTCTAGTCATACTGTAAAACTTTAAGAATGTGCTCTGCGGTTCTCTATACTACCGTATTTCTTTCTGCACCGCAGGGTGTTTCTAGTTCGGTTCACCACCGTAGTCAATCTTAAACCGGTATACTGTATCATCGCAATTGCGTTGTGCTGGTGCCCTCAGCACCGTACCGCCTGCACCGTGGCACTTGCTCGGAATTCGTGCTCCGTGTTCTACCAGTTCGCTCCATAAATCGTATTCTGCCATTACGCCGTCGGTAACTGCTCGTTACACCGTAGTCACCTGTCGTTCAGTTTGGCGGGTCGGTTGTGTTCACCGTATTCTCGTGTTAATGTAATTCTAGCAACTTCAGACGGTTTCTGAAGTTCAAATTTGGTCACCAAATGACCGTAGTCACCAGTTCATAACCGTTCTTAAATGTTTCGTTTCCACCGTGTTCTCGTTCTTCAGTTCATATCAATTATCTTCACTGTATTCTGACTGTACCACGGTCATTGCACTGAAACACAGCACTGCACTGTACTTAGCTGTAACTGTCTCAGCTTATATTCAGCTACTGACCGTTCTTTAATTGTTCTCTCTCATTTCAATAATTCGTGTTTCTTTACCAACTGACATGTTTATAACTGTCATTGTTTGGTCTGCATCGTTTGCTACCGCATAGTTTCGTGTTTCTTATATTCGCCTTAAGCCCACCGCCATCTCGCTCTATAGTTGCTCTCGTTTGCATTGTCAATTGCAAAGTACCCGGCAATGTTCGTAACTTTGCTCGTTTCGTATTGAATGCCTCTTTTTCAGCACCTATAATCTCGAATACTAAATGCTTGTTCAGACCACGTTCAGTATTTCAGTTCCAGACCAGACTCTAAAGCCCATCCGTCTCGGTAACGTAACCTCGTTTATAATCACTAAGTTCTGACCGCATCACTCGCCTGGTTCTTGCAGTACTTAGTCATCTCAGTTTCGGTTGCTCAACTTTAACGAACAATAAGTGACCGTGTCCCTGTTCACCGCACCGAGGCTCTTTCTATGTTCAGGAAATACCGTTCGCTAATCATCGTGTTCTCTTGTTAGCACCAACACAACTCGTTCTGTTCAAAACCGTATCACTAGTTCGCGGGATCAGAAACTGTTTCAAACATGGTGCAATTGAGGCCAGCACTGCTCAAACGGCACCCTTTTATCAATTGCTCCACCGAAACCCTACCGAAACGTCTTCTTACTTCAAGCCCACTATGGTCTGGTGAATTTCAGCACCGCATTCATCTCGGCCTCTTTCACCACTATCGTTAATCGCTCTTAGAGATCAGCCCATCACTTACACATTATAACAGCGTTCTCATACATTCTTTGTATCATAGATATGCGTCGAACGTTCAGCCTGTTATGGATCAACAAGTTTTGTGGTAATTAAGATAATATCATGTTCTTGACGATGAGCAGGTTAGCAGATACGATTTCTTAATGTAACTGGTTTGTTTTGATAAAGCGGTTGCCGTTGATAATTTTCGCTGCATTACTGCAAAGTCGTTGCTAATGAGTGATTAGCCAGATCGAGTCTTTATCGAGAGTCATATCATTCAGTTCCCCGGCTCCCTTGCTATATATACAAAATAAGGCGCCTCGACTACATGTACGGGACAGCTTCGCGTAGATCATCCTTATTCCCCAGTGCGCCTATATCAAATTGTGGTGCCCGGACAATACACCCTTAGTCATAGGATCATCCTGTCTCGCCCTATATATACAGCAGGCCTGACAATACTGACAGCTGTAGAGATCATCCTGTTCCGTAGATCATCCTGTTCTGTGTTCATATATACAACAGGTGCCCATTACCGACAGTCATAGAAATCATCCTGTTCCCGTGTCTCTATATAAACAGGTGCCCGGACACACACCGATGAGATCATCTGTTCCCGTGTTCATATATACAACAGGTGCCCAACAATACACCACAGTCAGTAGATCATCCGTTCCGTTCATACAACCAGGTGCCCGACACACCGACAGTCAAAGATCCTGTTCCCGTGCTCATATAAGGCAACAGGTGCCCAAACACACTGACACGTGTCGGGCAACCTGTTGTATATATACAGACACGGAAACAGGATGATCTATGAGAGTCAGTATGTGTCGGGCACCTGTTGTATATATAGCGACACGGGAACAGGATGATCTATGACTGTCAGTATGTGTCGGGCACCTGTTGTATATATAGCGACACGGGAACATGATGATCTATGACTGTCAGTGTATGTCGGGCACCTGTTGTATGTATACAGACATGGGAACAGGATGATCTTTGACTGTCAGTGTGTGTCGTGCACCTGTTGTATATATAGAGACACGGGAACAGGATGATCTATGGGTGTCAGTGTGTGTCGGGCACCTGTTGTATATATACAGACACGGGAACAGGATGATCTATGACTGTCAGTGTATGTCGGGCACCTGTTGTATGTATACAGATATGGGAACAGGATGATCTTTGACTGTCAGTGTGTGTCGGGCACCTGTTGTATATATAGAGACACGGGAACAGGATGATCTATGACTGTCAGTGTGTGTCGGGCACCTGTTGTATATATACAGACACGGGAGCAGCATGATCTATGACTGTCAGTGTGTCGGGCACCTGTTGTGTATATATACAGACACGGGACCAAGATGATCTATGACTGTCAGTGTGTGTCGGGCACCTGTTGTATATTTACAGACACGGGAACAGTATGATCTATGACTGTCAGTGTGTGTCGGGCACCTGTTGTATATATAGAGACACGGGAACAGGATAATCTATGACTGTCAGTGAGTGACGGGCACCTGTTGTATATATAGCGACACGGGAACAGGATGATCTATGAGTGTCAGTGTGTGTCGGGCACCTGTTGTATATATACAGACACGGGAACAGCATGATCTATGACTGTCAGTGTGTGTCGGGCACCTGTTGTATATATAGCGACACGGGAGCAAGATGATCTATGACTGTCAGTGTGTGTCGGGCACCTGTTGTATTTATAACGACACGGGAACAAGATGATCTATGACTGTCAGTGTGTGTTGGGCACCTGTTGTATATATAGCGACACGGGAACAGGATGATCTTTGACTGTCAGTGTGTGTCGGGCACCTGTTGTATATATAGGGACACGGGAACAGGATGATCTATGACTGTCAGTGTGTGTTGGGCACCTGTTGTATATATAGAGACACGGGAACAGGATGATCTCTGACTGTCAGTGTGTGTCGGGCACCTGTTGTCTATATAGAGACACGGGAACAGGATGATCTATGACTGTCAGTATGTGTCGGGCACCTGTTGTATATATACAGACACGGGAACAGGATGATCTCTTACTAGCAGTGTGTGTCGGGCACCTGTTGTATATATACAGACACGGGAACAGGATGATCTCTGACTGTCAATGTGTGTCGGGCACCTGCTGTATATATAGAGACACGGGAACAGGATGATCTATGACTAGCAGTGTGTGTCGGGCACCTGTTGTCTATAGGCACACACGGGAACAGGATGATCTATGACTGTCCGTATGTGTCGGGCACCTGTTGTATATATAGAGACACGGGAACAGGATGATATATGACTCTCAGTATGTGTCGGGCACCTGCTGTATATATAGAGACACGGGAACAGGATGATCTATGACTGTCCGTATGTGTCGGGCACCTGTTGTATATATAGCGACACGGGAACAGGATGATCTATGACTCCCAGTGTGGTGATATTGCGGGCAAGAGGGAGATATCCTAATGACGGCGTGACTGACGGCTCTAGCTGTGTAACACCACCACAATGTATGTTAGCTGTCAAATTGAATCAGTTGCAGTTATAGAGGTAATCATTTCAATTAGATCCGATCACTGCGGTTATCCCATGATTATCTGAACCTAACAGCGCGACCACTGACAACTATAAATACATCTAAGGCCCGCCTGTTAAATATGGTATCCATCCGAATTACCGCATTACAAATTTGTTGAGCTCATCTAAAACTGTTGTAGGGGATGCCCTGCCCTGGGGATGCCAGCAGAGAAATGTTACGATTTTTATGTCAGTGTTCTCCCACACCAACCATTAACACCCACACTTGCCATCATGCAATTTCAGGCTGATGAGTTGCTACCTCTTGATACACTTACCACCAAAGGACCTTATAGGTCAAGACAAGGGCCTGCACGGAGGGATTGTCCTGTTTTCTTGACTGCACCCATATCTGTGTCTTGTGTTCCTATGATACAGAATGTATGAGGACACTGTTGTAATGTGCTCAAGTGTACACAATGTGTGACACAGACGGAATCAAGACGGTCTCTAGAAGTACACGAGGAACACAGTTAGACACTTGTGGGACAGTTAGACTGGGGGCACAGTTATAGACGAGGGGCACACTTATAGACGAGGGATACAGTTATAGACTAGTGATACAGTTATAGACGAGGGGCACACTTATAGACGAGGGATACAGTTATAGACTAGTGATACAGTTATAGACGAGGGGCACACTTATAGACGAGGGATACAGTTATAGACTAGTGATAAAGTTATAGACGAGGGACACAGATATAGACTAGGGACACAGTTATAGACTAGTGATAAAGTTATAGACGAGGGACACAGTTATAGACGAGGGGCACAGTTATAGACTAGCGACACAGTTATAGACTAGGGGCACACTTATAGACAAGGGGCACAGTTCCAGACTAGGGACACAGTTATAGACTAGTGATACAGTTATAGACGAGGGGCACACTTATAGACGAGGGATACAGTTATAGACTAGGGGCACAGTTATAGACTAGGGGCACAGTTATAGACTAGGGACACAGTTATAGAGAAGGAGCACAGTTATAGACTAGGGTAACAGTTATAGACGAGGGGCACAGTTATAGACTAGGGACACAGTTATAGACAAGGGGCACAGTTATAGACTAGGTGCAAAGTTATAGACTAGTGATACAGTTATAGACGAGTGACACAGTTATGGACTAGGGACACAGTTATAGAAAAGAGGCACAGTTATAGACAAGGGGCACATTTATAAAGGAGGGATACAGTTATAGACTAGGGACACAGTTATAGACTAGTGATAAAGTTATAGACGAGGGACACAGTTATAGACTAGGGACACAGATATAGACAAGGGGCACAGTTATAGACTAGGGGCACAGTTATAGACTAGGGGCACAGTTATAGACGAGGGGCACAGTTATAGACTAGCGACACAGTTATAGACTAGGGGCACACTTATAGACAAGGGGCACAGTTCCAGACTAGGGACACAGTTATAGACTAGTGATACATTTATAGACGAGGGACACAGTTATAGACTAGTGATACAGTTATAAACGAGGGACACAGTTATAGACTAGGGACACAGTTATAAACGAGGGACACAGTTATAGACAAGGGGCACATTTATAGACGAGGGATACAGATATAGACGAGGGGCACAGTTATAGACTAGGGACACAGTTATAGACTAGGGGCACACTTATAGACGAGGGATACAGTTCTAGACTAGGGACACAGTTATAGACTAGTGATACAGTTATAGACGAGGGATACAGTTATAGACTAGTGATACAGTTATAAACGAGGGACACAGTTATAGACTAGGGACACAGTTATAGACAAGGGGCACATTTATAGACGAGGGATACAGATATAGACGAGGGGCACAGTTATAGACTAGGGACACAGTTATAGACTAGGGGCACACTTATAGACGATGGATAGAGTTCTAGACTAGGGACACAGTTATAGACAGGGGGTACACTTCCAGACTAGGGACACAGTTATAGACTAGTGATACAGTTATAGACGAGGGGCACACTTATAGACGAGGGATACAGTTATAGACTAGGGGCACAGTTATAGACTAGGGGCACAGTTATAGACTAGGGACACAGTTATAGAGAAGGAGCACAGTTATAGACTAGGGTAACAGTTATAGACGAGGGGCACAGTTATAGACTAGGGACACAGTTATAGATAAGGGGCACAGTTATAGACTAGGTGCAAAGTTATAGACTAGTGATACAGTTATAGACGAGTGACACAGTTATGGACTAGGGACACAGTTATAGAAAAGAGGCACAGTTATAGACAAGGGGCACATTTATAAAGGAGGGATACAGTTATAGAAAAGGGGCACAGTTATAGACAAGTGGCACAGTTATAAAGCAGGGATACAGTTATAGACTAGGGACACAGTTATAGACTAGGGACACAGTTATAGACAAGGGATACAGTTCTAGACTAGGGACACAGTTATAGACAAGGGGCACAGTTCCAGACTAGGGACGCAGTTATAGACTAGTGATACAGTTATAGACGTGGGGCACAGTTATAGACTAGGGATACAGTGTACTAGGGACAGAGTTATAGACTAGTGATACAGTTATAGACGAGGGACACAATTATAGACGAGGGATGCAGTTATAGACTAGTGATACAGTTTATAGACGAGGGGCACACTTATAGACGAGGGATACAGTTATAGACTAGTGATAAAGTTATAGACGAGGGACACAGTTATAGACTAGGGACACAGTTATAGACAAGGGGCACAGTTATAGACAAGGGGCACAGTTCCAGACTAGGGACACAGTTATGGACTAGTGATACAGTTATAGACTATCGACACAGTTATAAACGAGGGATACAGTTATTGACGAGGGTACAGTTATAGACTAAGGACACAGTTATAGACTAGGGCACAGTTCCAAACTAGGGACACAGTCATAGACAAGGGGCACAGTTCCAGACTAGGGACACAGTTATAGACTAGAGATACAGTTATAGACGGGGTACACTTATAGACGAGGGATACAGTTATAGACTAGGGGCACAGTTATATACTAGTAATACAGTTATAGACTAGGGACACAGTTATAGACTAGTGATACAGTTATAGACGAGGGGCACAGTTACAGACTAGGGACACAGTTATAGACTAGGGGCACAGTTCCAGACTAGGGACACAGTTATAGACGAGGGACACAGTTCTAGACGAGGGATACAGTTATAGACGAGGGGCACAGTTACAGACTAGGGACACAGTTATAGACTAGGGGCACAGTTCCAGACTAGGGACACAGTTATAGACTAAGGAAACAGTGTACTAGGGGCACACTTATAGACTAGTGATACAGTTATAGACGAGGGACACAGTTATAGACGAGGGATACAGTTATAGACGAGGGGCACAGTTATAGACTATGGACACAGTTATAGACTAGGGGCACAGTTCCAGACTAGGGACACAGTTATAATTGAGGGGCACAGTTATAGACTACTGGCACAGTTATAGACTAGTGATACAGGTATATACGAGTGGCACTGTTGTAGACGAGGGATAAAGTTATAGAGTAGTGATACAGTTACAGACGAGGGACACAGTTCCAGACTAGGGGCACAGTTATAGACTAAGGGCACATTTATAGACCAGGGGCACAGTTACAGACTAGGGGCACACTTATAGACTAGGAGCACAGTTCCAGACTAGGGACACAGTTATAGACAAGGGGCACAGTTATAGACTAGGGAGACAGTTAGAGAGAAGGGGTACAGTTATGGACTAGGGGAACAGTTATAAACTAGGGGCACAGTTCTAAACTAGGGACACAGTTATAGACAAGGGGCACAGTGATAGACTAGGGGCACAGTTATAGATTAGGGACACAGTTATAGACTAGGGACACAGTTATAGACAAGGGGCACAGTTATAATCGAGGGACACAGTTATAGACTAGGGACACAGTTATAGACAAGGGGCACAGGTATAGACTAGGGGCACAGTTATAGAGTAGGGGCACATTTATAGACTAGTGATACAGTTATAGACGAGGGGCACAGTTATAGACGAGGGATACAGTTATAGACTAGTGATACAGTTATAGACGAGGGACACAGTTATAGACGAGAGGCACAGTTATAGACTAGGGGCACAGTTATAGACTAGGGATACAGTGTACTAGGGACAGAGTTATAGACTAGTGATACAGTTATAGACGAGGGACACAATTATAGACGAGGGATACAGTTATAGACTAGTGATACAGTTTATAGACGAGGGGCACACTTATAGACGAGGGATACAGTTATAGACTAGTGATAAAGTTATAGACGAGGGACACAGTTATAGACTAGGGACACAGTTATAGACAAGGGGCACAGTTATAGACAAGGGGCACAGTTCCAGACTAGGGACACAGTTATGGACTAGTGATACAGTTATAGACTATCGACACAGTTATAAACGAGGGATACAGTTATTGACGAGGGGTACAGTTATAGACTAAGGACACAGTTATAGACTAGGGGCACAGTTCCAAACTAGGGACACAGTCATAGACAAGGGGCACAGTTCCAGACTAGGGACACAGTTATAGACTAGAGATACAGTTATAGACGTGGGGTACACTTATAGACGAGGGATACAGTTATAGACTAGGGGCACAGTTATATACTAGTAATACAGTTATAGACTAGGGACACAGTTATAGACTAGTGATACAGTTATAGACGAGGGGCACAGTTACAGACTAGGGACACAGTTATAGACTAGGGGCACAGTTCCAGACTAGGGACACAGTTATAGACGAGGGACACAGTTCTAGACGAGGGATACAGTTATAGACGAGGGGCACAGTTACAGACTAGGGACACAGTTATAGACTAGGGGCACAGTTCCAGACTAGGGACACAGTTATAGACTAAGGAAACAGTGTACTAGGGGCACACTTATAGACTAGTGATACAGTTATAGACGAGGGACACAGTTATAGACGAGGGATACAGTTATAGACGAGGGGCACAGTTATAGACTATGGACACAGTTATAGACTAGGGGCACAGTTCCAGACTAGGGACACAGTTATAATTGAGGGGCACAGTTATAGACTACTGGCACAGTTATAGACTAGTGATACAGGTATATACGAGTGGCACTGTTGTAGACGAGGGATAAAGTTATAGAGTAGTGATACAGTTACAGACGAGGGACACAGTTCCAGACTAGGGGCACAGTTATAGACTAAGGGCACATTTATAGACCAGGGGCACAGTTACAGACTAGGGGCACACTTATAGACTAGGAGCACAGTTCCAGACTAGGGACACAGTTATAGACAAGGGGCACAGTTATAGACTAGGGAGACAGTTAGAGAGAAGGGGTACAGTTATGGACTAGGGGAACAGTTATAAACTAGGGGCACAGTTCTAAACTAGGGACACAGTTATAGACAAGGGGCACAGTGATAGACTAGGGGCACAGTTATAGATTAGGGACACAGTTATAGACTAGGGACACAGTTATAGACAAGGGGCACAGTTATAATCGAGGGACACAGTTATAGACTAGGGACACAGTTATAGACAAGGGGCACAGGTATAGACTAGGGGCACAGTTATAGAGTAGGGGCACATTGATAGACTAGTGATACAGTTATAGACGAGGGGCACAGTTATAGACGAGGGATACAGTTATAGACTAGTGATACAGTTATAGACGAGGGACACAGTTATAGACGAGAGGCACAGTTATAGACTAGGGGCACAGTTATAGACTAGGGATACAGTGTACTAGGGACAGAGTTATAGACTAGTGATACAGTTATAGACGAGGGACACAATTATAGACGAGGGATACAGTTATAGACTAGTGATACAGTTATAGACGAGGGGCACACTTATAGACGAGTGATAAAGTTATAGACGAGGGACACAGTTATAGACTAGGGACACAGTTATAGACAAGGGGCACAGTTATAGACTAGGGGCACAGTTATAGACTAGGGGCACAGTAATAGACTAGGGGCACAGTTATAGACTAGGGACACGGTTATAGACGAGGGGCACACTTATAGACGAGGGATACAGTTCTAGACTAGGGACACAGTTATAGACTAGTGATACAGTTATAGACGAAGGATACAGTTATAGACTAGGGGCACAGTTATAGACTAGGGGCCCAGTTATAGACTAGGGGCACAGTTATAGACTAGTGACACAGTTATAGACAAGCGTCACAGTTATTGACTAGGTGCACAGTTATAGACTATTGATCCAGTTATAGACGAGTGACACAGTTGTGGACTAGGGACACAGTTGTAGACAAGGGTCACAGTTATGGACAAGAGGCACATTTATAAAGGAGGGATACAATTATAGAAAAAGGGGCACAGTTATAGACAAGTGGCACAGTTATAAAGGAGGGATACAGTTATAGACTAGGGACACAGTTTTAGACTAGGGACACAGTTATAGACGAGGGATACAGTTCTAGTCTAGGGACACAGTTATAGAGAAGAGACACAGTTCCAGACTAGGGACACAGTTATAGACTAGTGATACAGTTATAGACGTGGGGCACACTTATAGACGAGGGTACAGTTATAGACTATGGGCACAGTTATATACTAGTGATACAGTTATAGACGCGGGACACAGTTATAGACTAGTGATACATTTATAGACGAGGGACAGAGTTATAGACGAGGGAGACAGTTATAGACGAGGGGCACAGTTATAGACTAGGGACACAGTGTACTAGGGGCACACTTATAGACTAGTGATATAGTTATAGACGAGGGACACAATTATGGACGAGGGATACAGTTATAGACGAGGGGCACAGTTATAGACTAGGGGCACAGTTATAAAGGGGGAATACAGTTATAGAAAAGGGGCACAGTTATAAACAAGTGGCACAGTTATAAAGGAGGGATACAGTTATAGACTAGGGACACAGTTATAGACTAGGGACACAGTTATAGACGAGGGATACAGTTCTAGACTAGGGACACAGTTATAGACAAGAGGCACAGTTCCAGACTAGGGACACAGTTATAGACTAGTGATACAGTTATAGAGGTGGTGCACACTTATAGACGAGGGATACAGTTATAGACTAGGGGCACAGTTATATACTAGTGATACAGCTATAGATACGGGACACAGTTATAGACTAGTGATACAGTTATAGACGTGGGGCACACTTATAGACGAGGGATACAGTTATAGACTAGGAGCATAGTTATATACTAGTGATACAGTTATAGACGAGGGATACAGTTATAGACTAGTGATACAGTTATAGACGAGGGACACAGTTCTATATGAGGGATACAGTTATAGACGAGGGGCACAGTTACAGACTAGGGACACAGTTATAGACTAGGGGCACAGTTCCAGACTAGGGACACAGATATGGACTAGTGATACAGTTATAGACTAGCGAGACAGTTATAGACGAGGGATACAGTTATTTACGAGGGGCACAGTTATAGACTAAGGACACAGTTATAGACTAGGGTCACAGTTCCAGACTAGGGACACAGTCATAGACAAGGGGCACAGTTCCAGACTAGGGACACAGGTATAGACTAGAGATACAGTTATAGACGTGGGGTACACTTATAGACGAGGGACACAGTTATAGACTAGGGTCACAGTTATATACTAGTAATACAGTTATAGACGAGGGACACAGTTATAGACTAGTGATACAGTTATAGACGAGGGGCACAGTTACAGACTAGGGACACAGTTATAGATTAGGGACACAGTTATAGACTAGGGACACAGTTATAGACTAGTGATACAGTTATAGACGAGGGACACAGTTATAGACTAGAGATATAGTTATATACGAGGGACACGGTTATAGACTAGGGACACAGTTATAGACAAGGGGCACAGTTATAGACTAGGGGCACAGTTATAGACTAGGGGCACAGTTATAGACTAGGGGCACAGTAATAGACTAGGGGCACAGTTATAGACTGTGGACACGGTTATAGACGAGGGGCACACTTATAGACAAGGGGCACAGTTCCAGACTAGGGACACAGTTATGGACTAGTGATACAGTTATAGACTAGCGAGACAGTTATAGACAAGGGATACAGTTATAGACTAGTGATACAGTTATAGACGAGGGACACAGTTATAGACTAGGGACACAGTTATAGACGAGGGGCACATTTATAGACGAGGGATACAGATATAGACGAGGGGCACAGTTATAGACTAGGGACACAGTTATAG
The DNA here is from genome assembly GCF_003918875.1 of Haliotis rubra. Classification (NCBI taxonomy): domain Eukaryota; kingdom Metazoa; phylum Mollusca; class Gastropoda; order Lepetellida; family Haliotidae; genus Haliotis; species Haliotis rubra. Next base: position 21,511 of record NW_025765056.1, read on the forward strand.
ACTAGGGGCACACTTATAGACGAGGGATACAGTTCTAGACTAGGGACACAGTTATAGACGAGGGATAAAGTTATAGAGTAGTGATACAGTTACAGACGAGGGACACAGTTCCAGACTAGGGGCACAGTTATAGACTAAGGGCACATTTATAGATCAGGGGCACAGTTATAGACTAGGGGCACAGTTATAGACTAGGAGCACAGTTCCAGACTAGGGACACAGTTATAGACAAGGGGCACAGTTATAGACTAGGGGCACAGTTATAGACTAGGGACACAGTTATAGACTAGGGGCACAGTTATAGACAAGGGGGACAGTTATAATCGAGGGACACAGTTATAGACTAGGGACACAGTTATAGACAAGGGGCACAGGTATAAACTAGGGGCACAGTTATAGACTAGGGTCACAGGTATAGACTAGGGGCACAGTTATAGACTAGGGGCACATTTATAGACTAGTGATACAGTTATAGGCGAGGGGCACAGTTATAGACGAGGGATACAGTTATAGACTAGTGATACAGTTATAGACGAGGGACACAGTTATAGACTAGGGACACAGTAATAGACAAGGGGCACAGTTCCAGACTAGGGACACAGTTATAGACTAGTGATACAGTTATATACAAGGGGCACACTTATAGACGAGGGATACAGTAATAGACTAGGGACACAGTTATAGACTAGGGGCACAGTTATATACTAGTGATACAGTTATAGACGCGGGACACAGTTATAGACTAGTGATACAGTTATAGACTATGAACACAGTTATAGACGAGGGATACAGTTATAGTCGAGGGGCACAGTTATAGACTAGGGACACAGTGTACTAGGGGCACGCTTATAGACTAGTGATACAGTTATAGACGAGGGACACAGTTATAGACTAGGGGCACAGTTATAAAGGAGGAATACAGTTATAGAAAAGGGGCACAGTTATAGACAAGTGGCACAGTTATAAAGGAGGGATACAGTTATAGACTAGGGACACAGTTATAGACTAGGGACACAGTTATAGACGAGGGATACAGTTCTAGACTAGGGACACAGTTATAGACGTGGGGCACACTTATAGACGAGGGATACAGTTATAGACTAGGAGCATAGTTATATACTAGTGATACAGTTATAGACGAGGGATACAGTTATAGACTAGTGATACAGTTATAGACGAGGGACACAGTTCTAGACGAGGGATACAGTTATAGACGAGGGGCACAGTTACAGACTAGGGACACAGTTATAGACTAGGGGCACAGTTCCAGACTAGGGGCACAGTTATAGACGAGGGGCTCAGTTATAAACTAGGGGCACAGTTATAGACGAGGGAAACAGTGTACTAGGGGCACAGTTATAGACTAGTGATGCAGTTATAGACGAGGGACACAAGTATAGACGAGGAATACAGTTCCAGACTAAGGACACAGTTATAGACTAGGGGCACAGTTCCAGACTAAGGACACAGTTACAGACAAGGGGCACAGTTACAGACTAGGGACACAGTTATAGACTAGTGATACAGCTATAGACGTGGAGTACACTTATAGACGAGGGATACAGTTATAGACTAGGGGCACAGTTATAGACTAGGGGCACAGTTCCAGACTAGGGACACAGTTATAGACGAGGGGCACAGTTATAAACTAGGGGCACAGTTATAGACTAAGGAAACAGTGTACTAGGGGCACACTTATAGACTAGTGATACAGTTATAGACGAGGGACACAAGTATAAACAAATGATACAGTTATAGACGAGGGACACAGTTATAGACTATGGACACAGTTATAGACTAGGGGCACAGTTCCAGACGAGGGACACAGTTATAGTTGAGGGGAACAGTTATAGACTAGGGGCACAGTTATAGACGAGGGATACAGTTATAGAGTAGTGATACAGTTACAGACGAGGGACACAGTTCCAGACTAGGGGCACAGTTATAGACTAAGGGCACATTTATAGACCAGGGGCACAGTTATAGACTAGGGGCACACTTATAGACTAGGAGCACAGTTCCAGACTAGGGACACAGTTATAGACAAGGGGCACAGTTATAGACTAGTGACACAGTTAGAGAGAACGGGTACAGTTATGGACTAGGGGAACAGTTATAGACTAGGGGCACAGTTCTAGACTAGGGACACAGTTATAGACAATGGGCACAGTTATACACTAGGGGCACAGTTATAGACTAGGGACACAGTTATAGACTAGGGGCACAGTTATAGACAAGGGGGACAGTTATAATCGAGGGACACAGTTATAGACTATGGACACAGTTATAGACTAGGGGCACACTTATAGACAAGGGGCACAGTTCCAGACTAGGGGCACAGGTATAGACTAGGGGCACAGTTATAGACTAGGGGCACATTTATAGACTAGTGATACAGTTATAGGCGAGGGGCACAGTTATAGACGAGGGATACAGTTATAGACTAGTGATACAGTTATAGACGAGGGACACAGTTATAGACTAGGGACAAAGTAATAGACAAGGGGCACAGTTCAAGACTAGGAATACAGTTACATACGAGGGGCACAGTTATAGACGAGGGATACAGTTATAGACAAGGGGCACAGTTCCAGATTAGGGACACAGTTATAGACTAGTGATACAGTTATATACAAGGGGCACACTTATAGACGAGGGATACAGTAATAGACTAGGGACACAGTTATAGACGAGGGACACAGTTATAGACGAGGGATACAGTTATATACAAGGGACATAGTTATAGTCTAGGGAAGCAGTTATGTAGTAGGGACATAGTTATAGTCTAAGGAAGCAGTTATATACTAGGTACATAGTTATAGTCTGGGGAAGCAGTTATGTACTAGGGACATAGTTATAGTCTAAGGAAGCAGTTATATACTAGGGACATAGTTAAAGCCTAGGGAAGCAGTTATATACTAGGGACATAGTTATAGTGTAGGGAAGCAGTTATATACTAGGGACATAGTTATAGTGTAGGGAAGCAGTTATATACTAGGGACATAGTTATAGTGTAGGGAAGCAGTTATATACTAGGGACATAGTTATAGTGTAGGAAGCAGTTATATTATAGGGACATAGTTATAGTCTCTGGAAGGGTTATATACTAGGACAGTCACACCAGGACATTACAGGGAGCCATACACTAACCAGGACACAGCCATAGCAGAGACACACACAATGGACACAGTCATTATAACCAGGGAAGACAATCAGGACATAAACCAGGGAAATATGACAATCAGGACATACAATCAGGACATAGGAACATGACAACTCAACATATAGAGGGAAGGGACTGAGAGACTAGTCCCTAGCTCACATAATCAGGACACAGGGAATATCATAATCATTAGGACACATAGGAAGAACACAGTCACTAGGACATGATAACTAGGGAGCAGTTATATTGAATCAGGACATATTATAGTCCCATTGAAGATACACTAGGGACATATTATATCCTTGGAAGGGCAGAATCAGACCATTATAGGGAGCCATAGAAGACACATTGATAGGAAGACACTCAGGACACAGTCAGTCACATTAGGGATCACAGTGACATAGGAAAGACAACCAGGATCTTGAATAGCTGACACACTAGGGATCACAGCTGAGAAAATAGGAAGGAGACCATCAGGACAGTGACACAGCTGAGACACTAGGGACACATCAGGGAACACATTATAGTGTAGGAGCCACAGACACCCATATACACATAGGGCCACCATCAGGACTAGAAGACACAACTAGGACAGGGAAGAAATAGACAATTAGGGACATAATATAGGGAAGAAACATGCACCAGGGACACACAGAGCAGGGGACACACATCATATAACTATAGGACATTATAGTGTAGGGAAGTATTATAGATTAGGACATGACATGACCAGGTGAGGAATCAGGGACATAGTCATAGGAGTCACACATGACATCCAGAAGACCATGATGGACATCAGGAGCTGAGACACCACTGAGAGACATAGGAAGAGAAGAGACACACACACACAGAGACACAAAGAGACACAGACACAGACACCAGACAGACACACCAGACATGACACACACACAGCAGACACGAGGACAGACATGGAGGACACCACCCATGAAAGACCAGGACAGACACTAGGACAGGAGAGACACCAGGACAGAGACCCTGAGACACACCACACACAGACAACCACACAGACACAGACACACACACTGACACGACACAGAGAGAACCCCAGCAACAACCACATACATAGGAAGAGACCACAAAGAGACACACACCACAGGAAGACACCAGACACACAGACAGGACACCAGGACACAGAGACACACCAGGACACACAGTGGACAGAGACCAGGACACACCAGAGACAGTGAATCACAGACACCAGAGACACACACAGAATGACACACGAGAGACACCAGGACACATGAGACAGCTGACCAGACAGGAACACACCACACACAGAGACACAGTGGACACAGCAGACACACACCAGACACAGCACAGACACCAGGACAAAGACACACACACACATAAAAAGACACACACATAGTAGCAGCAGACACAAGGACATAGCACAGAGTATGGACAAGAGACACAGGGACACTAGTGACAGAAAGAAAGAAAATGAGGACATATATAGTCTCTTGGAAGCAGTTATACAGGGACATATAAAGAGGAAGCAGCAGCAGTAGTGTAGCAGCATATACCAGAGACAGTAGTGGAACTGAAGAAAATAAGGACAAAGAAAATGAAAGAACAGACACAGGGACAAAGAAAGGAAAGGAAGGAAGAGATAACAGGGACAGGAAGACACAGTGAAAGGAAGAAAGCAGTACACAGGGACAAAGAAAAGGAAGAAAGAAAATAGGGACATAAAGAAAAGTGTAGGAAGGAAAATAGACTTAGAAAGAAAGAAATATAATAGGGACATAGTGAGAATAATGTGGACAGAAAATATAACATAGGGACATAGTAGTGAAAGAGAAAATATAGTAGGGAAGATATAATAGTGGATATAGTAGTAGGGAAAGGGACATGGGTAGGAAGAAACAGGGACATAGTAGGTTGGTGGAGGGAAAGCCCTGGGAGCATGGTATGGATATAGTTAAGAATGGACATGACCAGGACACAGTCATAATGAATCAGGCACAGGAGCTGAGACAATCATACACAGGGACACAATCAGGACATAGGAACCATTGACTCAGGATCACATAGGAACATTATGACACTAGGACATTATATCCTAGACATATTGACCATAGCATAGGAATGACAATCAGGGACATTATGAAATACAGTATCAATCATAGGAAATACAATCAGGACATGAAAGACACAATGGAATGGACATTATAGCAGGGAACCACAACTAGGACATTGTAGGGAAATATATTCAGGGACATAGTTATATGTGTAGGAAGACATATATGGACATATCCCAGGAAATAGTGACAATGTAGGACACACATAGTGTAGGAAGTATGACAGGATGCCACACATCAGGGACATAGTCCTGGAAGGAAATATATAATCAGGGACATCCTGAAGCCCACAACTAGGGACATAGATAGGAAGACATGAATTAGGACCACACACTAGGGACAAAGACAGGAAAGGAACAAAGACACACCACAGACACCAGGACAAAGAGACACACCAGGACCACACAATGGACACAATGTAGGACACACACACACTGAGACACAGTGGAGACATCCCCAGACAGCACACAGTGGAATGGACAAAGAGACACACAGGACATGAGAGACACACACATGGACAGACAGACACCAGGACCACACAGCACAGACATAGGAAGAGACACAGAGACACAGCAGTGGAATCAAGGACAAAGCAGCAATGGAAGACACCAGGACACATGAGACAGACAAAGAGACACTGAGACACAGGACACACAGGAAGGACATGACACATGAGAGACCAGGAAGACACATGAGACACAAAGACACATAGAGACACAGAGACACAGAGACATATATGTGGAATGGACAGCACAGGACAAACAGTGGAGACACAGGGACATAAATATAGTAGGAAGGAAAGCAGACACTGAAGCAGTGGAAGAAAGGAACATATAATAGACATAAATATAATGTGGAGACAGAGAGAATGGAGACAAAGAGAGACACACACACATGAGAGACACACACAGGACAGAGACAGAGAGAAAGAGACACAAAGACACAGGACTGAGACACCATGGACACAAAGAGACACAGAGACACACCACACACCAGGACATGAGACCACAAAGACAGAGAGACACCAGGACACAGAGACACAGGGACAGAAGGACACAAGGAAGAAGAGACCAGAGACAAATATAAAGACAAAGAGACAAGAGAGACACCAGGACCATGGAAGACAGGAAAGGAAGAGACACAGACATAGCAGGAAGGAAAGACACAGGACCCCCAGCAGGAAAGAAAGCATAAGAGGACACATAAATGGATCCCACACACCAGGACACCAGGACATGAGACACCAGGACAGGAAAGGAAGCAGCAGACACAGCAGGAAAGGAAAGACACAGGGACAGTGGAAATACAGGACATAGTAGGAAGGAAAGAGACAATGGACTTAGCAGGAAAGAAAAAAGAAGCAGAAGAGGGACATAAAGAAAATGGAGAAATATAGTAGGGAAGAAATATAATGGACGAAGAAAAGTAGCAGCACAGGGATATAGTATGAAGAAGAATGGACATAGCAGTAGGAAGCATAATAGGGACATAAGAAAATAGTGGAGGAAAGACACAGGGACATGGGAACATAGTAGGAAGAAATATATAGACATAGTAGGGAAGGAAAGAAGGACATAAGGAAAATAGTAGGAAAGTAGAAGAGAAGAGACATAGAAAGAATAGTGAACAGTATAGTAGGGATAGTAGCAGAGGACATAAAGAAGCAGAGGATAGTAGGGAAGGAAGAAATGAAGGACATAAAGAAAGGAAGTAGTATATAGGAAGGATACAGTTATACACTAAGGGTTATACAGTAATACACAGTGTAGGGAAGGATACAGTTATACACTAGGTATACAGTAATACGGTAAGGATACAGTTATACACTAGGTATACAGTAATACGGTAAGGATACAGTTATACACTAGGTATACAGTAATACGGTAAGGATACAGTTATACACTAGGTATACAGTAATACGGTAAGGATACAGTTATACACTAGGTATACAGTAATACGGTAAGGATACAGTTATACACTAGGTATACAGTAATACGGTAAGGATACAGTTATACACTAGGTATACATAGTACGGTTCTACACTACAGTAATACGGTAAGGATACAGTTATACACTAGGTGTACAGTAATACGGTAAGAATACAGTTATACACTAGGTATACAGTAATACAGGAAGGATACAGTTATACACTAGGTATACAGTAATACACGAAGGATACAGTTATACACTAGGTATACAGTAATACGGTAAGGATACAGTTATACACTAGGTATACAGTAATACGGTAAGGATACAGTTATACACTAGGTATACAGTAATACGGTAAGGATACAGTTATACACTAGGTATACAGTAATACGGTAAGGATACAGTTATACACTAGGTATACAGTAATACGGTAAGGATACAGTTATACACTAGGTATACAGTAATACGGTAAGGATACAGTTATACACTAGGTGTACAGTAATACGGTAAGAATACAGTTATACACTAGGTATACAGTAATACGGTAAGAATACAGTTATACACTAGGTATACAGTAATACGTATACAGTAAGGATAAGTTATATACAGGTTATACACTAAGGTATACAGTAATACACGAAGGATACAGTTATACACTAGGTATACAGTAATACACTAGGTATAAGGATACAGTTATACACTAGGTATACTAGGATACAGTTATACACTAGGTATACAGTAATACAGGTGAGTTATACAGTTCTACACTAGGTATACAGTAAGAATATACAGGTATACAGTACATACGAAGGATACAGTTATACACTAGGTATACAGTAATACGGTAAGGATACAGTTATACACTAGGTATACAGTAATACGGTACAGGATACAGTTATACACTAGGTTATACAGTAATACGGTAAGGATACAGTTATACACTAGGTATACAGTAATACGGTAAGGATACAGTTATACACTAGGTATACAGTAATACGGTAAGGATACAGTTATACACTAGGGTATACAGTAATACGGTAAGGATACAGTTATACACTAGGTATACAGTAATACGGTAAGGATACAGTTATACACTAGGTATACAGTAATACGGTAAGGATACAGTTATACACTAGGTATACAGTAATACGGTAAGGATACAGTTATACACTAGGTATACAGTAATACGGTAAGGATACAGTTATACACTAGGTATACAGTAATACGGTAAGCATTCCCAACAGGTTGCTTAATACCAGCTTCAGTCTACTGGAAACCTTTTGTGAGGAATCCAACATGATTTCTATAGCATTCAAGGTCTCAGTAAAACTTTCAAGAAGTTTTATAGTAGATAGGTGAAGAAGATTTCCACACTTTACACACATCAACCAAAATGATGTCTGATAACATTCCCTATTGTTGACGCGCTCCATTTTCTGCCTTTAAATAATTTTGAGATAGATGCTACTTGTGGTGCAGGGTGCGCCCACCTTTTGGTGAACGCCTGGAGTTATGGCAGTTTCATAGTGAATCATGAAGACATGCAAATAGTAGGAATCCTAGCTTCCAGAACAGACTCCTTTAGTTTGTATCTATGTTAACAGAGTAATCTGCTCCTGGTATATTCCAGCTATGACGTGACTTATCATCATCAGCATCATCTTTATGGGCAACGGGCTTACGGCAACCGTGGACAACGTATTTATGTGGTGTTAATAATCATGGACAATCGGCACAATGACGTAACTGATATGTATAACGGGTTATAAATACACAATCAAAGGGAGAATAGAAGCATGGGAACACGGGATGTTAACAGGGCGGCCAAACAGTTTATGAATATACTTTTCATTGTTGAATATCTTCCAAACATCTATTGAATGTAATGCCTCGTTATAGAGGCAAAATATCCGTAATAACCTGTGGGGGCGTTACGCATGCCTGGGCTTTTGAAAATGTAATTTTACAACGAGCGGACGACTGGTGAAAGATACACTGCCCATCCTTTCCAGACCCTCTACAATTCGGATCTGGAAGAGAGCATGGAGCTGTGAAGTCTGTATTTACATTATATGGATGTGTTGATGGTTATTCTATTACATCACCCCCAATGAATGGTTGGATGGTAAAAGGCAAGCTGGCCTATTTGTAAAATTAGATGATCCGGTCATTACGGGGAAGGTGTGGAATCTCTTCCATCCCAGTGGCAGCCACGGTTGTGTATATGTCACCAAGTATAGTGAAATATCGTATACTGTTTCTCTTGAGCAGGACGTCTGAAAGAAAGGATGGCTGGTTCCTGTATATAAACTCTTCAAAAAAAGAAACGCACAGGACCAAAACAAGGAAATGTATTAAACGTATTTAAGTGTATATAAGTCGATTAGGCTTGGACATTGATGAAGGAAATCGACACACGGATGAACATATGTATTGTTGTCATTGTTAGCAATAATTCAGTTCACTCACTGCACGTGTGTGGACACAAGGGGGAGTTCAGGTCAGTACCTGGTGACACCACCCCTTGCACAAGTCGTCGGATTTTTGTTTGGGGAATTCTTCGCCATTCCTCCTGCAACGCGTTGGCAATTTCTGCAGGTGTCTGAGGACGATGGTGGCATTTACAGACGCATCGATCAAGTTCGTCTCATAGATGCTCGAACGGATTAGGATCAGGCGATTTGGTAGACCAGGGAAGGACATTGACGTTTGCATTGGCGAGATAGGCACCTGTTACACGAGCTGTGTGGGGTCGAGCGTTGTCTTGTCGAAACAGCTCCGTCTGGCGCTTAAAAAGTTGGAGGAGGTGAGGTCGCAAGATTTGGTCGATGTAGGGATTTGCTGTAAAATTCCCTAGAACCACCAATAGCTCTGATCTACCCGTGTAGGACATGCCGCTTCTTCCGCTAAATTTATCCACCTGTCGAACGCTGTTCGGCGCAACACGTCTCGTCGACGTCGATAGACACGTTGTCTCCCAATACGTCGTTGCTGGAGGAGACGCGATTCATCGCTGAACCAAACGAGTCGCCACTACCCGAGGTTCCATGACTGTACCATGTAGCACCATTGGAAACGTTGTTGTCGGTTGTGTCAGGACAGGTTCAACGTTTGGTCGACATGCTCTAATTCCCGATTTGAATCGGTCCTGACCAAGAGTGGTCACTGTTGGCCTTCCATTTCAGGGGCGATCTTGGGTCGAATTGAAGTGGGTATATCGATGCCATAATCGATATGGTGCTGTGGTGGACGTTCAAGTGTTTTGCAACGGCAACTGGGACTCTCCTGCTTCCAAATGTCCAAATGGCGATGTTTCGGTCAGTAGCATTCAATCTTGGCATTTTTTATAAATAGTCGATGTCTCTATTCATGCTTCCGACACATTGCACGTACATTAAGTGGACAACCTTTTCTGTATGCACTTTTCGTGTATCATTTTCATTTTTCATGGCAAACGTTTAAAAACACATTTTGGGATGCGTTTGCGCGCAATACACAACAACCACGACATGATTAACGGGGTTCAAACATAGGAATTGTCTTCATGACGATTGCTGGCAAAATATTATCGAAATGAACGGCTGGAGACATCCGTGCTTTTCTTTTGTTGAAGGGTGAACATGAATGATCCGATCCGTGGACTGAGAAGACTGTTGCTTTTTTTGCATGTTGATTACTAGACCTCGAAGGGGCGGTGGGGTAGCCTAGTGGTAAGAGCGTTCGGTCATCACACCGAAGGCCCGGGTTCGATTCCCCACATGGAGTACAATTTGTGAAGCCCATGTCTGGTGTCCCCCGCCGTGATATTGCTGGAATATTGCTAAAAGCGGCGTAAAACCATACTCAATCAAACAAGACCTCGCTGTTATGCTGCCTAACGTACAAAGTGTGTCAGGTCCAGAACCTCCTCTCAGCACTGCTACACAGTATATGACGGACCAGTACCTCACAGACAGACAGACGGACAGACAGACAGAGACAGACAGACAGACAGACAGACAGACTTTATTCAGTAACTTACAATGCCTCTAAGAGACATTGTATCGATTATAATGACATCCAACCCACTTCAGTGTCCAGCTGGGTCGTGTACAAATACCAGGCAGTGTAACATACGTGACAGTCATTCCTAAAGATACAAGTACATGTAAACATAGGGCGATGTTTTCGAAGTGAACAGTAAACACACTTCAAGTCTGTAGGATTAATTTTAAATAGCTATGATCTGTTAATATACTATACCAAAAAAGAAATGCATATGCGTTTTGTATTTTTTAAAATCTATTAATTACCTATTGTGTTTAAACAATCGTCAAAATATGAAATAAAAGTCTTAATAACATGATTTTACACAATTGCACAATTTAAGAATCGACTTTACCTGAAAATGTTGATTTTAATGAGATTTCTTACAAGGATGAAAAAGGCATCGCCACAGCGCAACACAAAATCACCTTCCAGTTGAAATTGTGCAGCAAAGAGCATGCACTGTCTGGCTACAAAATTCAGATTACTTTCGGAAATCGGCATTCGTTTTGAAGTAGTTTCAAGGTCAAATCACTACGCCACGTCTTGACGCTGCAACACGGAACATCGCTATAGAAAGATTGCACGCTTGAGATTACCAATCTTCTGTTGCCAGGCGTCTGAATGTTAGTCGGAGCACGATATCACGGCCTGCAGCTCGTTACAACCAAACAGGTATAACAAAGTACCGTCCACGTACAGGCAGACCTCGAGTCACCACTGCAACCCAAGATCGGTACATCCGGGTACTACATTTTGGTGTCACGGGTGTGAGTGCCTGGATGTCGGAGGATATCCGGTCAAACTGTACGGAACAGATTGAGAGAGATTGAGAGAGTCAGGAGACCCGACGCCGGGACCGCGCTACGTCGTCACCATCGCGCTCAACGTCTCCGTTATCTAAAATTATCCACTTGGTTTCATGAACAATTCCTTCTTCTCAACTGATGTAAACATTCATGCACGAAAGTCTATTTGTGGACGAGTTATACATATTAGAAAATACAACGTTTTTCGCAACAGATTTCTGGATTATGCGTTTCTTTTTCTAAGTAGTACATATGACACCAGATAATTTTCTCTGTACTCATATAAACTAGAGACATGTTATACACCACAGGAATCTGAAATACACTAGAGACATGTTATACACTACAGGAATTTGCTATACACTAGAGACATGTTATACACTACAGGAATATGCTATACACTAGAGACATGTTATACACTACAGGAATCTGCTATACACTAGATACATGTTATACACTACAGGAATATGCTATACACTACAGACATGTTATACACTACAGGAATATGCTATACACTAGAGACATGTTATACACTACAGGAATCTGTCATACACTAGAGACATGTTATACAATACAAGAATCTGTTATACACTAGAGACATGTTATACAATACAGGAATCTGGTATACATTAGATACATGTTATAAACTACAGGAATCTGTTATACACTAGAGACATGTTATACACTACAGGAATATGCTATACACTAGAGACATGTTATAAACTGGAGGAATCTGCTATGCACTAGACACATGTTATACACTACAGGACTCTGCTATACACTAGAGACATGTTATACACTACAGGACTCTGTTATACACTACAGACATGTTATACACTACAGGAACCTGCTATACATTAGAGACATGTTATACAATACAGGAATCTGGTATACACTAGAGACATGTTTTACACTACAGGACTCTGTTATACGCTGGAGACACTTTATACACTAGAGACATGTTATACACTACAGACATGTTATAAACTGCAAGGATCTGGTATACACTAGAGACATGTTTTACACTACAGGACTCTGTTATACGCTGGAGACACTTTATACACTAGAGACATGTTATACACTACAGACATGTTATAAACTGCAAGGATCTGCTATACACTAGAGACATGGTATACACTACAGGAATCTGCTATACACTAGAGACATGTTATACACTAAAGGAATCTGCTATACACTAGAGACATGTTATACACTACAGGAATATGCTATACACTAGAGACATGTTATACACTAAAGGAATCTGTTATACGCTGGAGACACTTTATACACTAGAGACATGTTATACACTAAAGGAATCTACTATACACTGGAGACATGTTATACACTACAGGAACCTGCTATACATTAGAGACATGTTATACACTACAGGAATCTGGTATACATTAGAGACATGTCATACACTACAGGAATCTGTTATACACTAGAGACATGTTATACACTAGAGGAATCTGTTATACACTAGAGACATGTTATACACTACAGGAATCTGGTATACACTAGAGACATGTCATACACTACAGGAATCTGTTATACACTAGAGACATGTTATACACTGGAGGAATCTGTTATACACTAGAGACATGTTATACACTACAGGAATATGTTATACACTAGAGACATGTTATACACTGGAGGAATCTGTTATACACTGGAGACATGTCATACACTACAGGAATCTGTTATACACTAGAGACATGTTATACACTACAGGAATATGCTATACACTAGAGACATGTTATACACTACAGGAATCTGTTATACACTAGAGACATGTTATACACTACAGGAACCTGCTATACATTAGAGACATGTTATACACTACAGGAATCTGTTATACACTAGAGACATGTTATACAATACAAGAATCTGTTATACACTAGAGACATGTTATACACTGGAGGAATCTGCTCAGCACTAGAGACACTTTATACACTAGAGACATGTTATAAACTGGAGGAATCTGCTATGCACTAGAGACATGATATAAACTGCAAGAATCTGCTATACACTGGAGACATGTAATACACTACAGGAATCTGTTATACACTAGAGACATGCTATACAATACAGGACTCTGCTATACACTAGATACACTTTATACACTAGAGACATGATATAAACTGCAAGGATCTGCTATGGACTAGAGACATGTTATACACTACAGGAACCTGCTATACATTAGAGACATGCTATACACTACAGGAATCTGCAATACATTAGAGACATGTTATACACTACAGAAATCTGCTATACACTAGAGACATGTTATACACTACAGGAACCTGCTATACATTAGAGACATGCTATACACTACAGGAATCTGCAATACATTAAAGACATGTTATAAACTACAGGAATCTGCTATACACTAGAGACATGTTATACACTACAGGACTCTGCTATACACTAGAGACACTTTATACACTAGAGACATGTTATAATCTGCAAGGATCTGCTATACACTAGAGACATGTTATAAACTGCAAGGATCTGCTATACGCTAGAGACATGTTATACTACTAACACTGCAAGATATACCCGGGATAGGACTATCTACTCTTAAACTCTACGTGAGTGTTTGGTCTGACCTCACACCCTCGCCATCACACCCTCGCCGTCACACCCTCGCCATCACACCCTCGCCATCACACCCTAGCCGTCAATCCCTCACCATCACACCCTCGCCATCACAGCCTCACCGTCACACCCTCGCCGTCAGACCCTCGCCATCACACCCTCGCCGTCACACCCTCGCCATCACACCCTCGCCATCACACCCTAGCCGTCAATCCCTCACCATCACGCCCTCACCATCACACCCTCGCCATCACACCCTCGCCGTCACACCCTCGCCATCACGTCCTCACCATCACACCCTCGCCGTCACACCCTCACAGTCAATCCCTCACCATCACACCCTCGCCATCACACCCTCGCCGTCACACCGTCGCCATCACGCCCTCACCATCACAACTTCGCCGTCAATCCCTCACCATCACACCCTCGCCATCACACCCTCGCTATCACACCCTCGCCGTCACACCCTCGCCGTCACACCCTCGCCATCACACCCTCGCCGTCACACCCTCGCCATCATACCTTCGCCGTCACACCCTCACCATCACCATCACCCACCCTCACCCTCACCGTCACACCCTCACCGTCACAAACTCGCCATCACACCCTCACCACAAACTCGCCATCATACCCTCGCCACAACCTCACTATCACAACCTCGCCGTCATCACTGGCCGTCACACCCTCACCATCACAACCTCGCCGTCACACCCTCACCATCAAAACCTCGCCGTCACACCATCGCCATCACACCCTCGCTGTCAATCCCTCAGCATCACACCCTCGCAATCACACACTGGCCGTCACAAACTCGCCATCATACCCTCGCCATCACACCCTCACCATCACACCCTCACCATCACACCCTCACCATCACAAACTCGCCGTCACACCCTCACCATCACACCCTCACTGTCACAAACTCGCCATCACATCCTCACTATCACAACCTCGCCGTCACATCCTCGCCGTCACACCCTCATCATCACACCTTCACCATCACAACTTCGCCGCCACAACCTCGCCGTCACACCCTCACCATCACAACCTCGCCGTCACAACCTGGCGGTCACACCCTCACCATCACAACCTCGCCATCACACCCTCACCATCAAAACCTCGCCGTCACAATCTGGCTGTCACACCCTCACCATCACAACCTCGCCATCACACCCTCACCATCACAACCTCGCCGTCACACCCTCACCATCACAACCTGGCCGTCACACCCTCGCCATCACAACCTGGCCGTCACAACCTCGCCGTCACAACCTCGCCACACAACCTGGCCGTCACACCCTCACCATCACAACCTCGCCGTCACACCCTCACCATCACACCCTCGCCGTCACACCCTCACCGTCAATCCCTCACCATCACAACCTCGCCATCACATCCTCACCATCACATCCTCGCCGTCACAGCCTCGCCGTCAATCACTCACCATCACACCGTCGCCAACCGCCTCCGTGGTGTAGTGGTTAGAGCGTCCGCCCGGAGAGCGGAAGGTCGTGGGTTCGATCCCCGACCGCGTCATACCAAAAGACGTTAAAATATGGTACTTGTTGGTCCCTGCCTGGCGCTCGCCATGAATAGGGTACAACAAGGACTGGTCAGCTCGGAGTCAGTATAATGTGTCTGAGTGGGGTATTCATGCTTCACTGCAGCATGGTATCTCAGTGGGCTAGCACTATAAAACCAGCTTCAGTCTGGGCTAGTACAAGCAGCCACACATACACATACACACGCATGTACGTCGTCAAATGAGCGAAATATTCTCAAGCACGACGTTCAACCCAATTTCACCTCACATCACACCGTCGCCATCACAACCTGGCCGAAAAATCTCGCCATCACAAACTCACCGTCACACCGTCGCCGTCACAACATCACCGTCACAACATCACCGTCACAACCTCGCCGTCATAACTGCGCCATCACAACCTCTCAATCACAACCTCTCAATCACAACCTCGCCATTACAACCTCGCCTATATTGACGAGCATCAGTCCCTTCAGTCTAATCTTCCCCGTGTTATGTGATGTCTAGAAGTTCCACTGTCACAGCAATGCAGTTGAGCAATGTTCCCTTCAGACAAAACGTTTCTGACAGAAATATGCCACATAAGCCGAATGTACGAACCATGTAGGACACCAGATGAAATGTCAGCACACCTCATGGGCGTGCTGAATTAAGGTTATGATAGAATCGAAGCCATCTTCAACTGTACATGTTTCTCTGTTTTTCCTGACACGCTTTGAGAAAGCATGTAATCGTACGTGTCACGTTTGTACATTTATCTACGCAACCATAGGCCTGCATTCCAGGCGGTGGAGTAGTAACGCTTGCGATAGGAAACTATCACTGGATAATTTCAAACCTAATTCTTCCCGCAATGCTTCAGCCATCGCTAATGTCATCTTAAGCACACTCTTACGATAAAACGAAGATTTATGACCACATCACTCCGCGCAAGTAAGACACAAGTTTAAGCCCATTCCGTCCCTCCAAGCTCTTCCCAACAGTTGTGCTTGACAAGGGCCTGGTTACACGGCGGGAGCAGCAGCAACGGGGTTTATAACGTGCAGCTTTACACATGTTGGCTGTCGTTTATGGAATGATTATCGTTATCAGACTGAATAATTGGACGATAAATCTGTAGAAGTGGGGTCGATAAGCGATAAGATGTACGACCAGTCTGTAATAACGGACAAAATGACATGAAACACAACTGGAAATAGGCATGGGGACATGATGACACAACGAGACGAAGGCAAGCCAAAAGCCGATGCATAGTTTGGGCAGCGAACTAACAATGCCCAGATTCAGCATAAACCGGGCAGAGGGCAGAGGTAAGGAGACAGACATGAAACACAACTGGCAGAGGCAAATACACATTTAGACACACGGACAGGCATGAGACACGACCGGGCAGAGGCAACTACACACAGGTATTAGACACATTTGGACACAGCATGAGACACGACCGGGCAGAGGCAACTACACACAGGTATTAGACACATTTGGACACAATGCATGAGACACGACCGGGCAGAGGCAACTATACACAGGTATTAGACACATTTGGACATATGCATGAGACACGACCGGGCAGAGGCAACTACACACAGGTATTAGACACATTTGGACACAGCATGAGACACGACCGAGCAGAGGCAACTACACACAGGTATTAGACATATTTGGACACAACCTTTAGACACGACCGGGCAGAGGCAACTATACACAGGTATTAGACACATTTGGACATATGCATGAGACACGACCGGGCAGAGGCAACTACACACAGGTATTAGACACATTTGGACATATGTATGAGACACGACCGGGCAGAGGCAACTACACACAGGTATTAGACACATTTGGACACAGCATGAGACACGACCGGGCAGAGGCAACTATACACAGGTATTAGACACATTTGGACACATATGTATGAGACACGACCGGGCAGAGGCAACTATACACAGGTATTAGACACATTTGGACACAGCATGAGACACGACCGGGCAGAGGCAACTATACACAGGTATTAGACACATTTGGACACAACATGAGACACGACCGGGCAGAGGCAACTACACACAGGTATTAGACACATTTGGACACATGCATGAGACACGACCGGGCAGAGGCAACTATACACAGGTATTAGACACATTTGGACACAATGCATGAGACACGACCGGGCAGAGGCAACTACACACAGGTATTAGACACATTTGGACACAGCATGAGACACGACCGGGCAGAGGCAACTACACACAGGTATTAGACACATTTGGACACATGAGACATGAGACACGACCGGGCAGAGGCAACTATACACAGGTATTAGACACATTTGGACATATGCATGAGACACGACCGGGCAGAGGCAACTACACACAGGTATTAGACACATTTGGACACAGCATGAGACACGACCGAGCAGAGGCAACTACACACAGGTATTAGACACATTTGGACACATGCATGAGACACGACCGGGCAGAGCAACTATACACAGGTATTAGACACATTTGGACATATGCATGAGACACGACCGGGCAGAGGCAACTACACACAGGTATTAGACACATTTGGACACAGCATGAGACACGACCGGGCAGAGGCAACTATACACAGGTATTAGACACATTTGGACATATGTATGAGACACGACCGGGCAGAGGCAACTATACACACGGGTATTAGACACATTTGGACATATGCATGAGACACGACCGGGCAGAGGCAACTATACACAGGTATTAGACACATTTGGACACAGCATGAGACACGACCGGGCAGAGGCAACTATACACAGGTATTAGACACATTTGGACACATGTATGAGACACGACCGGGCAGAGGCAACTATACACAGGTATTAGACACATTTGGACACAGCATGAGACACGACCGGGCAGAGGCAACTATACACAGGTATTAGACACATTTGGACACAGCATGAGACACGACACGACCGGGCAGAGGCAACTACACACAGGTATTAGACACATTTGGACACAGCATGAGACACGACCGGGCAGAGGCAACTACACACAGGTATTAGACACATTTGGACACATGTGTATGAGACACGACCGGGCAGAGGCAACTATACACAGGTATTAGACACATTTGGACACATGCATGAGACACGACCGGGCAGAGGCAACTACACACAGGTATTAGACACATTTGGACACATGCATGAGACACGACCGGGCAGAGGCAACTATACACAGGTATTAGACACATTTGGACACAGCATGAGACACGACCGGGCAGAGGCAACTATACACAGGTATTAGACACATTTGGACATATGTATGAGACACGACCGGGCAGAGGCAACAACTACACAGGTATTAGACACATTTGGACACAGCATGAGACACGACCGGGCAGAGGCAACTATACACAGGTATTAGACACATTTGGACACAACATGAGACACGACCGGGCAGAGGCAACTACACACAGGTATTAGACACATTTGGACACATGTATGAGACACGACCGGGCAGAGGCAACTATACACAGGTATTAGACACATTTGGACACAGCATGAGACACGACCGGGCAGAGGCAACTATACACAGGTATTAGACACATTTGGACACAGCATGAGACACGACCGGGCAGAGGCAACTACACACAGGTATTAGACACATTTGGACACAGCATGAGACACGACCGGGCAGAGGCAACTATACACAGGTATTAGACACATTTGGACATATGCATGAGACACGACCGGGCAGAGGCAACTACACACAGGTATTAGACACATTTGGACACAGCATGAGACACGACCGGGCAGAGGCAACTATACACACAGGTACACAGGATTAGACACATTTGGACACAACATGAGACACGACCGGGCAGAGGCAACTATACACAGGTATTAGACACATTTGGACATATGTATGAGACACGACCGGGCAGAGGCAACTACACACAGGTATTAGACACATTTGGACACAGCATGAGACACGACCGGGCAGAGGCAACTATACACAGGTATTAGACACATTTGGACATATGCATGAGACACGACCGGGCAGAGGCAACTATACACAGGTATTAGACACATTTGGACACAGCATGAGACACGACCGGGCAGAGGCAGAGGCAATACACAGGTATTAGACACATTTTTGCATGACGACATGCAACTACACACAGGTATTAGACACATTTGGAGACACGACCGGGCAGAGGCAACTATACACAGGTATTAGACACATTTGGACACATGCATGAGACACGACCGGGCAGAGGCAACTACACACAGGTATTAGACACATTTGGACACATGCATGAGACACGACCGGGCAGAGGCAACTACACACAGGTATTAGACACATTTGGACACATGCATGAGACACGACCGGGCAGAGGCAACTATACACAGGTATTAGACACATTTGGACACATGCATGAGACACGACCGACCGGGCAGAGGCAACTATACACAGGTATTAGACACATTTGGACACAGCATGAGACACGACCGGGCAGAGGCAACTACACACAGGTATTAGACACATTTGGACACATGTATGAGACACGACCGGGCAGAGGCAACTATACACAGGTATTAGACACATTTGGACACAGCATGAGACACGACCGGGCAGAGGCAACTATACACAGGTATTAGACACATTTGGACACAGCATGAGACACGACCGGGCAGAGGCAACTACACACAGGTATTAGACACATTTGGACACATGTGTATGAGACACGACCGGGCAGAGGCAACTATACACAGGTATTAGACACATTTGGACATATGCATGAGACACGACCGGGCAGAGGCAACTATACACAGGTATTAGACACATTTGGACACAGCATGAGACACGACCGGGCAGAGGCAACTACACACAGGTATTAGACACATTTGGACACAATGCATGAGACACGACCGGGCAGAGGCAACTATACACAGGTATTAGACACATTTGGACACATGCATGAGACACGACCGGGCAGAGGCAACTACACACAGGTATTAGACACATTTGGACACATGCATGAGACACGACCGGGCAGAGGCAACTACACACAGGTATTAGACACATTTGGACACATGTATGAGACACGACCGGGCAGAGGCAACTATACACAGGTATTAGACACATTTGGACACATGCATGAGACACGACCGGGCAGAGGCAACTACACACAGGTATTAGACACATTTGGACACAGCATGAGACACGACCGGGCAGAGGCAACTATACACACAGGTATTAGACACATTTGGACACATGCATGAGACACGACCGGGCAGAGGCAACTATACACAGGTATTAGACACATTTGGACACAGCATGAGACACGACCGGGCAGAGGCAACTATACACAGGTATTAGACACATTTGGACACATGCATGAGACACGACCGGGCAGAGGCAACTATACACAGGTATTAGACACATTTGGACACAGCATGAGACACGACCGGGCAGAGGCAACTATACACAGGTATTAGACACATTTGGACATATGTATGAGACACGACCGGGCAGAGGCAACTATACACAGGTATTAGACACATTTGGACACAGCATGAGACACGACCGGGCAGAGGCAACTACACACAGGTATTAGACACATTTGGACACATATGCATGAGACACGACCGGGCAGAGGCAACTATACACAGGTATTAGACACATTTGGACACAGCATGAGACACGACCGGGCAGAGGCAACTATACACAGGTATTAGACACATTTGGACACATGCATGAGACACGACCGGGCAGAGGCAACTACACACAGGTATTAGACACATTTGGACATATGTATGAGACACGACCGGGCAGAGGCAACTATACACAGGTATTAGACACATTTGACACATATGCATGAGACACGACCGGGCAGAGGCAACTATACACAGGTATTAGACACATTTGGACACATGCATGAGACACGACCGGGCAGAGGCAACTATACACAGGTATTAGACACATTTGGGACATATGTATGATGAGACACGACCGGGCAGAGGCAACTATACACAGGTATTAGACACATTTGGACACAGCATGAGACACGACCGGGCAGAGGCAACTATACACAGGTATTAGACACATTTGGACACATGCATGAGACACGACGGGGGCAGAGGCAACTATACACAGGTATTAGACACATTTGGACACATGCATGAGACACGACCGGGCAGAGGCAACTATACACAGGTATTAGACACATTTGGACACAGCATGAGACACGACCGGGCAGAGGCAACTACACACAGGTATTAGACACATTTGGACACATGCATGAGACACGACCGGGCAGAGGCAACTATACACAGGTATTAGACACATTAGACACATTTGGACATATGCATGAGACACGACCGGGCAGAGGCAACTACACACAGGTATTAGACACATTTGGACACAGCATGAGACACGACCGGGCAGAGGCAACTATACACAGGTATTAGACACATTTGGACATATGTATGAGACACGACCGGGCAGAGGCAACTATACACAGGTATTAGACACATTTGGACACAACCTTTGGACATGAGACACGACCGGGCAGAGGCAACTATACACAGGTATTAGACACATTTGGACACATGCATGAGACACGACCGGGCAGAGAACAACTACACACAGGTATTAGACACATTTGGACACAGCATGAGACACGACCGGGCAGAGGCAACTATACACAGGTATTAGACACATTTGGACACATGCATGAGACACGACCGGGCAGAGGCAACTATACACAGGTATTAGACACATTTGGACACATGCATGAGACACGACCGGGCAGAGGCAACTATACACAGGTATTAGACATTTGGACACATGCATGAGACACGACCGGGCAGAGGCAACTATACACAGGTATTAGACACATTTGGACACAGCATGAGACACGACCGGGCAGAGGCAACTATACACAGGTATTAGACACATTTGGACATATGCATGAGACACGACCGGGCAGAGGCAACTATACACAGGTATTAGACACATTTGGACACATGCATGAGACACGACCGGGCAGAGCAACTATACACAGGTATTAGACACATTTGGACATATGCATGAGACACGACCGGGCAGAGGCAACTATACACAGGTATTAGACACATTTGGACATATGCATGAGACACGACCGGGCAGAGGCAACTATACACAGGTATTAGACACATTTGGACACATGCATGAGACACGACCGGGCAGAGGCAACTATACACAGGTATTAGACACATTTGGACACATGTATGAGACACGACCGGGCAGAGGCAACTACACACAGGTATTAGACACACATTTGGACACATGCATGAGACACGACCGGGCAGAGGCAACTATACACAGGTATTAGACACATTTGGACACAGCATGAGACACGACCGGGCAGAGGCAACTATACACAGGTATTAGACACATTTGGACACATGCATGAGACACGACCGGGCAGAGGCAACTATACACAGGTATTAGACACATTTGGACACAGCATGAGACACGACCGGGCAGAGGCAACTACACACAGGTATTAGACACACATTGCATGGACGACCGGGCAGAGGCAACTACACACATGATTTGGACACGACCGACCGGGCAGAGGCAACTATACACAGGTATTAGACACATTTGGACACATGCATGAGACACGACCGGGCAGAGGCAACTATACACAGGTATTAGACACATTTGGACACAGCATGAGACACGACCGGGCAGAGGCAACTACACACAGGTATTAGACACATTTGGACACATGCATGAGACACGACCGGGCAGAGGCAACTACACACAGGTATTAGACACATTTGGACACAGCATGAGACACGACCGGGCAGAGGCAACTACACACAGGTATTAGACACATTTGGACACAGCATGAGACACGACCGGGCAGAGGCAACTATACACAGGTATTAGACACATTTGGACACATGCATGAGACACGACCGGGCAGAGGCAACTATACACAGGTATTAGACACATTTGGACACATGCATGAGACACGACCGGGCAGAGGCAACTATACACAGGTATTAGACACATTTGGACACATGCATGAGACACGACCGGGCAGAGGCAACTATACACAGGTATTAGACACATTTTGGACACAGCATGAGACACGACCGGGCAGAGGCAACTATACACAGGTATTAGACACATTTGGACACATGCATGAGACACGACCGGGCAGAGGCAACTACACACAGGTATTAGACACATTTGGACACATGCATGAGACACGACCGGGCAGAGGCAACTATACACAGGTATTAGACACATTTGGACATATGTATGAGACACGACCGGGCAGAGGCAACTACACACAGGTATTAGACACATTTGGACATATGCATGAGACACGACCGGGCAGAGGCAACTATACACAGGTATTAGACACATTTGGACACAGCATGAGACACGACCGGGCAGAGGCAACTATACACAGGTATTAGACACATTTGGACACAGCATGAGACACGACCGGGCAGAGGCAACTATACACAGGTATTAGACACATTTGGACACAGCATGAGACACGACCGGGCAGAGGCAACTACACACAGGTATTAGACACATTTGGACACATGCATGAGACACGACCGGGCAGAGGCAACTACACACAGGTATTAGACACATTTGGACACATGCATGAGACACGACCGGGCAGAGGCAACTATACACAGGTATTAGACACATTTGGACACATGCATGAGACACGACCGGGCAGAGGCAACTACACACAGGTATTAGACACATTTGGACACATGCATGAGACACGACCGGGCAGAGGCAACTACACACAGGTATTAGACACATTTGGACACAGCATGAGACACGACCGGGCAGAGGCAACTATACACAGGTATTAGACACATTTGGACACACAGCATGAGACACGACCGGGCAGAGGCAACTATACACAGGTATTAGACACATTTGGACACATGCATGAGACACGACCGGGCAGAGGCAACTATACACAGGTATTAGACACATTTGGACACAGCATGAGACACGACCGGGCAGAGGCAACTACACACAGGTATTAGACACATTTGGACACATGCATGAGACACGACCGGGCAGAGGCAACTATACACAGGTATTAGACACATTTGGACACATGCATGAGACACGACCGGGCAGAGGCAACTATACACAGGTATTAGACACATTTGGACACAGCATGAGACACGACCGGGCAGAGGCAACTATACACAGGTATTAGACACATTTGGACACATGCATGAGACACGACCGGGCAGAGGCAACTATACACAGGTATTAGACACATTTGGACATATGTATGAGACACGACCGGGCAGAGGCAACTATACACAGGTATTAGACACATTTGGACACAGCATGAGACACGACCGGGCAGAGGCAACTATACACAGGTATTAGACACATTTGGACACATGCATGAGACACGACCGGGCAGAGGCAACTACACACAGGTATTAGACACATTTGGACACATGCATGAGACACGACCGGGCAGAGGCAACTATACACAGGTATTAGACACATTTGGACACAGCATGAGACACGACCGGGCAGAGGCAACTATACACAGGTATTAGACACATTTGGACACATGCATGAGACACGACCGACAGAGCAGAGGCAACTATACACAGGTATTAGACACATTTGGACACAGCATGAGACACGACCGGGCAGAGGCAACTATACACAGGTATTAGACACATTTGGACACAGCATGAGACACGACCGGGCAGAGGCAACTATACACAGGTATTAGACACATTTGGACACATGTATGAGACACGACCGGGCAGAGGCAACTATACACAGGTATTAGACACATTTGGACATATGTATGAGACACGACCGGGCAGAGGCAACTACACACAGGTATTAGACACATTTGGACACATGTATGAGACACGACCGGGCAGAGGCAACTACACACAGGTATTAGACACATTTGGACACAGCATGAGACACGACCGGGCAGAGGCAACTATACACAGGTATTAGACACATTTGGACACATGCATGAGACACGACCGGGCAGAGGCAACTATACACAGGTATTAGACACATTTGGACACAGCATGAGACACGACCAGGCAGAGGCAACTATACACAGGTATTAGACACATTTGGACACAGCATGAGACACGACCGGGCAGAGGCAACTATACACAGGTATTAGACACATTTGGACATATGCATGAGACACGACCGGGCAGAGGCAACTACACACAGGTATTAGACACATTTGGACACAGCATGAGACACGACCGGGCAGAGGCAACTATACACAGGTATTAGACACATTTGGACACAGCATGAGACACGACCGGGCAGAGGCAACTATACACAGGTATTAGACACATTTGGACACACCGGGCATGCAACTATGAGACACATGAGACACGACCGGGCAGAGGCAACTATACACAGGTATTAGACACATTTGGACATATGCATGAGACACGACCGGGCAGAGGCAACTACACACAGGTATTAGACACATTTGGACACAGCATGAGACACGACCGGGCAGAGGCAACTATACACAGGTATTAGACACATTTGGACATACATGAGACACGACCGGGCAGAGGCAACTATACACAGGTATTAGACACATTTGGACACATGCATGAGACACGACCGGGCAGAGGCAACTATACACAGGTATTAGACACATTTGGACATATGCATGAGACACGACCGGGCAGAGGCAACTATACACAGGTATTAGACACATTTGGACACAGCATGAGACACGACCGGGCAGAGGCAACTATACACAGGTATTAGACACATTTGGACACAGCATGAGACACGACCGGGCAGAGGCAACTATACACAGGTATTAGACACATTTGGACACTGTATGAGACACGACCGGGCAGAGGCAACTATACACAGGTATTAGACACATTTGGGCATATGCATGAGAAAGTTGACACGAAGCCATATTCGTAGTCAGAAAATGATTTACACGATAAAGATTCGGATATAATTTAACTTAAATAACATTTTCACATTTGACTTTCAGGAAACAAATGTAAGTCAAACAAAATTAGCGCAACAGTTACTGTTGAGAGTGAGTTATATCATATATTGGTTTGTACATAATCCGTGGTGTAGTGGTTAGAGCGTCCGCCAGGAGAGCGGAAGGTCGTGGGTTAAAATATGGTACTTGTTGGTCCCTGCCTGGCGCTCGCCATTAATGGGTACAACAAGGACTGGTTGGCTCGGAGTCAGTATAATGTGTCTGAGTGGGGTATTCATGCTTCACTGCGGCATGGTCTCTCAGTGGGCTGGCACTATAAAACCAGCTTCAGTCTGGGCTAGTACAAGCAGCCACACATACACATACACACGCATGCACGTCGTCATATGAGTGAAATATTCTCAAGCACGACGTTCAACCCAAATTCACCTCACCTCACATAATAAGTTCTCTGTTGATGACACGACACATTGACTATGTACCGAGATGACGCTATGAAGGAACAGAGACCAATACTCATGGTCTGAGGAAGGAAATGCATCTTCCTGCCCTATGCTAGTCTCAAAGCTAACAGTTGATCACTGGATTGTCTGGTCCAGACTCGATTATTTACAGACCGCCGCCATATAGCTGGAATATTGCTGAGTGCGGCATAAAACTCAACTCACTCACCTACTCAAAGCTAACAAATTGTTGATATCATCAGTAAGTAGAAAACCGATTGAAAACTAAATAGCTGGCTAATGCATTACACATTAATGTTCTAGTCACCTTACGTCCATGCACAGTAGAGCAGACCACAAGCAGGCAACAGAGAAATGATTGATCTGGGCAACTTCTGTGAAGCACATATCATATTGTTAACGCTCAGTGATGACATCTTGCACCGCTATCGTGTCGCGCCATCTGGTTGCCTAGGGACACGAGGCTCTACCAACATCTTCAGATACATCGTATAACATGCATTCAGTTATTTATCTGGACATGTCTAGGTATCTACAGTTTACTCAGGTATTAAAAGGGTATT
Source organism: Haliotis rubra (assembly GCF_003918875.1). Taxonomy (NCBI): domain Eukaryota; kingdom Metazoa; phylum Mollusca; class Gastropoda; order Lepetellida; family Haliotidae; genus Haliotis; species Haliotis rubra. Next base: position 49,712 of record NW_025765056.1, read on the forward strand.
ATCTAAGCAGCCCTGGACCGCAATACATATCGGCTGTTGAATGGCGACACGGTGGAAGGGCTGTTACGTCACCCCAGGGGCACGGAACACAAGATCTATAACGTACCTAGCTCCCGGCACCTATACCCTGTTGCCGCAGCCGATTGAGCCATAGCCAATTATTGTGCTAGTTATTCGCAACCGAAGGCTAACATTGTTAGTGACCCGAAAAATGGGTCTACCACCTAGCGTGCATTTCAGGCTCTAATACGATTATGTCCGACAAGACACGCAATGCAACGTGAAAAATAATAGTATCGTTCAAAGATTGTGCTTATCTTCTCTTGTCACGGCCGCGTGTAATATTTCCCTTGCTATTAATCAATATTAGTTGAAGAAATGTAAATATTACGCTAGGAAAACGTGTATCTAGCTTTAGATGACATGAAATAAACCGTGTATGATTTACGAGTATTGGTGAGCAGCGAGCAGTGATGAGTCTCATGCCGTGCAGTGGACCTTTATAGCAGCGATCTTCTCACAAACATTCAGGCTTAATACTCATTTTGTGGAAATCATAAACTTGGATAACCATTTATTTTTCTCCTTCAAGCGTAAAATTTGACGTCAAGAAAGCTTAATGAGGATGATAGAGTGAACCGAAAATTCATTTCCTATGACGGGAACCCCACGTTTGGTCGACTTTCAAACTTAATATCTGTCAGCTTCTTGATTCTAGGCATGTTTGCAATGGTGTTGGAAATGACTGATATAACATTGATTGGGGTTAGGCAAAAATATTATGAAAGGAAATATCCTTACTTGTTTTGTGTAATTTCGTCTATAACAAGGATTTGACAGAATTAGCAGATTCATCAATTTATGTGTTGCTGCCAAACTACAGCCATTGTGTGTTGTAGTGCGCCAGGAGGATCATCACTCGTCCCCATCTACAGCGGCGGTAGTTGCACAACAGATGCTGGTTCTCTCACTCGGAGATTACTGGACTGTATGTAGATGTGAGCCTCACTCACTCAGAGATTACAGACCTGTATTAGCGCAATCTGTGTCTCAGAGCCGCACTAACACACAGATTAGCGCACCCTGTGTCTCAGAGCCGCACTAACACACAGATTAGCGCACCCTGTGTCTCAGAGCCGCACTAACACACAGATTAGCGCACCCTGTGTCTCAGAGCCGCACTTACACACAGATTAGCGCACCCTGTGTCTCAGAGCCGCACTTACACACAGATTAGCGCACCCTGTGTCTCAGAGCCGCACTTACACACAGATTAATGCAAGGTGTACTACCGAGCTACAGAAACACGGAGACTAGTGCACTGTAAGTCCTTGAACGACGCGCATACGGAAATGTGTTTACAGTATGCAACTTCAAACATACATCTGATGATGCTTGTGTCACCTCCATTCGGTAACCACTCCCTGTTACGGCGGTAGGCGGTTTAACCCAACAACCTCAATTTCCCACTGAAATGGGCCCCCACTAAAGGCATTTCCGTCTTTGTTACATTCAGTAGATAAATTCCTATCTCATTTGAATATTGCTTCAGGTTTTCTGTCCTCTATCATTTAAGTGGGACAAAGATCCCCTGTTTCTGCTTGAACATAGGTCACTCGTGTCTTGTTGTAGTTTGGTCTGAGTGTTAGTAGTACGCTGATCTCAAGCAAAGAGACCTTAGGGTAGTACACTGACTGTTGCCTCTTGTATTTGGTTAAACCACTGATATCCACTGTCAGTTTGAAGGTCACGGAATTCACAGAGCGGTTAATCTGCCAAGGTAACTGGTGAACATACCCTACTAGGTTCATCTGGCGTAATACCACGCATACCTTCTCACCTCCACTCGTTAGAAGAACAACTTGATTATCTGCAAAACACACATGGATGACATACACACAAACGTTAGCCTTATTAGATATATAGTGTAGTTATGTACAAACATATATTCTAAGGTTTTAAACATCAGATGGTATTATTATACGTTCGTTTTACCGTTTACTGTCATATAGGCTGTGGGCGATGGGGTAGCCTAGTGACTAAGGTGGATGTGTGAAGCCTATTTCTGGAGTCCCCGAGGTGATAGTGCTGGAATATTGCTAAAAGCGGCGTGAAACGACACTCATATAGGTTGACACGTCATTCATAACATGATCCTTCATCCCAAACAAGGTGCCCATCAAAATATAAAATGCATCATTTTCCAACTGTTCAATACAACACTGGATTCAATGTGCGATTCAAATAAGCTACTTGATGGATGGTGGACTGGTGAGGTGTAGTTTCCTGGAGCCAGGTGTAGTGTCATATACCAGACAGTGTGTGGAAGTAGGACAACTGCTGCTTGTCAGGCTAATCGAGACCGCCTTATTCAAACCATTGCTGTCCAGCCCTTCTTGACCTTCTTCGCGTCAGTATCCAATGCTTGGCATCAGTGTACAATGCTTGACGTCAGTATCCAATGCTTGGCATCAGTTTCCAATGGTTGTCTTCAGTGTTCAATGCTTGGCTTCAGTTTCCAATGGTTGTCTTCAGTGTTCAATGCTTGGCATCAGTTTCCAATGGTTGTCTTCAGTGTTCAATGCTTGGCTTCAGCATCGAATGCTTGTTTTCAGTGTCCCATGCTTGTCTTCAGTATCCAGTGTTTGTCTTGAGTATCCAATCATTGTCTTGAGTATCCAGCACGTGTTTGTCTTCAGTACCCCATGTTTGTCTTCAGTATCCAGTGTTTGTCTTCAGTATCCCGTGTTTGTCTTGAGTATCCAGTGTTTGTCTTCAGTATCCAATGCTTGTCGTGAGTGCCCAGTGCTTGACATCAGTATCCAAAGGTTGTCTTGAGTGTCCAGTGCTTGACATCAGTATCCAATGCTTGTCTTGAGTGTCCAGTGCTTGACATCAGTATCCAATGCTTGTCTTGAGTATCCAGTGCTTGACATCAGTATCCAATGATTGTCTTGAGTGTCTAGTGTTTGTCTTCAGTATCCAATGGTTGTCGTGAGTGCCCAGTGCTTGACATCAGTATCCAATGGTTGTCTTGAGTGTCTAGTGTTTGTGTTCAGTATCCAATGGTTGTCTTGAGTGTCCAGTGCTTGACATCAGTATCCGATGCTTGTCTTGAGTGTCCAGTGCTTGACATCAGTATCCAATGATTGTCTTGAGTGTCTAGTGTTTGTCTTCAGTATCCAATGCTTGTCTTGAGTGTCCAGTGCTTGACATCAGTATCCGGTGCTTGTCTTGAGTGTCCAGTGCTTGACATCAGTATCCAATGCTTGTCTTGAGTGTCCAGTGCTTGACATCAGAATCCAATGATTATCTTGAGTGTCTAGTGTTTGTCTTCAGTATCCAATGCTTGTCTTGAGTGTCCAGTGCTTGACATCAGTATCCAATGGTTGTCTTGAGTGTCCAGTGCTTGACATCAGTATCCAATGGTTGTCTTGAGCGTCCAGTGCTTGACATCAGTATCCAATGGTTGTCTTGAGTGTCCAGTGCTTGACATCAGTATCCAATGCTTGTCTTGAGTGTCCAGTGCTTGACATCAGTATCCGATGCTTGTCTTGAGTGTCCAGTGCTTGACATCAGTATCCGGTGCTTGTTTTGAGTGTCCAGTGCTTGACATCAGTATCCAATGCTTGTCTTGAGTGTCCAGTGCTTAACATCAGTATCCAATGATTGTCTTGAGTGTCTAGTGTTTGTCTTCAGTATCCAATGGTTGTCTTGATTGTCCAGTGCTTGACATCAGTATCCAATGCTTGTCTTGAGTGTCCAGTGCTTGACATCAGTATCCAATGGTTGTCTTGAGTGTCCAGTGCTTGACATCAGTATCCAATGGTTATCTTGAGTATCCAGTGCTTGACATCAGTATCCGATGCTTGTCTTGAGTGTCCAGTGCTTGACATCAGTATCCGATGCTTGTCTTGAGTGTCCAGTGCTTGACATCAGTATCCGATGGTTGTCTTGAGTATCCAGTGCTTGACATCAGTATCCGATGCTTGTCTTGAGTATCCAGTGCTTGACATCAGTATCCAATGCTTGTCTTGAGTGTCCAGTGCTTGACATCAGTATCCGATGCTTGTCTTGAGTGTCCAGTGCTTGACATCAGTATCCGATGGTTGTCTTGAGTATCCAGTGCTTGACATCAGTATCCAATGGTTGTCTTGAGTATCCAGTGCTTGACATCAGTATCCGATGCTTGTCTTGAGTGTGCAGTGTTTGACATCAGTATCCGATGCTTGTCTTGAGTGTCCAGTGCTTGACATCAGTATCCAATGCTTGTCTTGAGTGTCCAGTGCTTGACATCAGTATCCGATGCTTGTCTTGAGTATCCAGTGCTTGACATCAGTATCCGATGCTTGTCTTGAGTGTTCAGTGCTTGACATCAGTATCCGATGCTTGTCTTGAGTGTCCAGTGCTTGACATCAGTATCCGATGGTTGTCTTGAGTGTCCAGTGCTTGACATTAGTATTCAATGGTTGTCTTGAGTATCCAGTGCTTGACATCAGTATCCAATGCTTGTCTTGATGTTTGACCTAATTTCAGCTAATACTGTTTTTCAATAAAGCAAAGGTATGTATATAGATATCATCACAGTATTTTAGTATTTAATGCTCCCAAATCATCAGAAGGGATATTATCTCTCCAAATAACAGGGTCGATATCCAACGGTCGCACGGAATCATTTTCAGCAGTAACATGTTCGTCGTGTGTACACTGTTTGCACAGACTATATATACAGGACGAGAGTGGGTTCTATAGGTGGTTAAATAAGTCTCTTCACTACGCTCTGCTCCCTATACCAAACACCCAAGATTCCATTTCACGGAGCAATTACGACTTCATCGGTGAAACCACGTGAATACGCTGTCTATTTCAGATAAACTCGAAATACCCGCCACATACCCATGTGTACACCCAATGTTGGCCTACGGATCAAGTCATGCATAATGGTTTTCCTTAACTTATAGCATCAACTGCTTCAAAAGGGCGAGTGTGCCATAACAACGCGCGGAGGGACAGACAGAATGCTTTTCTTTACAACATGGCAATAACTATCGAATTGAACACCTAAAAACGTAGTTTGGGCATTTACTTTGTTTGGGCATTTCAATACTTTGTTTGAGAGAGAGAGAGAGAGAGAGAGAGAGAGAGAGAGAGAGAGAGAGAGAGAGAGAGAGAGAGAGAGAGAAAGAGAGAGTGTCCAGAGAGAGAGAAAGAGAGAGAGAGAGAGAGAGGAGATCAATAATGTCTTGCTGACAATTGAGAGAGAGAGAGAGAGAGAGAGAGAGAGAGAGAGAGAGAGAGAGAGAGAGAGAGAGAGAGAGAGAGAGAGAGAGAGAGAGAGACATCGTCCCCTATCCCCTACGTCCCTCCCCTTTTCCCTTCTCTCTGACACACACATGCCAAATGCCAAGCTTCTTCGTTATCAGGCATGTTTTGGGAATACGTATTCAAACCGAATCTCAACTTGTCTTCCATCGCATGCAGGAGTTTAATTAGGATATTGTAATTAGTTATGTACTTGTGCACGGGACACGGGAGTATAGTTGCAGTGGAAGATTAACAATGTTTGATCACAAAGACATGGCCTAAATTTTAACCCCAAGGGAAGGACACACCATCGATCGACGTGGACACATATGATTCATATATCATACTCCAGTCATTGCTATTCAGGCCGCGGTATCTACGCTTCTAATTAGGGACGAGTGCCATAATTAAACTTGGCTGGAGCAAATCCCCAGAGGAGGTGGACACACACTAGGTCTCTCAGTGTCTCTCATGTGCTCAAGTTATTACGAAAGCTACTAGTGATTGCATGACTGGCACAGCGTAGCTGTCAATGTGTGAATGTGTCCATGTCACGTATTGGCTTGTTGGTTGAACCTTCCTTGTCGATCTGTGTACGTAGAATCTGTCTGTCTGTCTGACAGTCTGTGTCACGTATTGTATGATTGGTTAAAACTTCCTTGTCGATCTTTGTACGTAGAATATGTCTGTCTGTCTGTCTGTCTGACAGTCCGTGTCACGTATTGGGTGGTTGGTCTAGCCTTCCTTGTCGCTTTATGCAGTGGATCTGTGTTATCTTGTATAGAGAATGTCAGAATCTGTCTGTGCCATATTGAGAAGTGAATGTCTGAACCTGACTGTGCCATAGTATACAGTGATTGTCTGAACCTGAATGCGTTATATGATGCAGTGATTGTCTGAACCTGACTGTGTTATATTGTGGAGTGATTGTCTGAACCTGACTGTGTTATATTGTGAAGTGATTGTCTGAACCTGACAGTGTTATATTGTGAAGTGATTGTCTGAACCTGACTGTGTTATATTGTGAAGTGATTGTCTGAACCTGACTGTGTTATATTGTGAAGTGATTGTCTGAACCTGACTGTGTTATATTGTGAAGTGATTGTCTGAACCTGACTGTGTTATATTGTGAAGTGATTGTCTGAACCTGATTGTGTTATATTGAGAAGTGAATGTCTGAACCTGACTGTGTTATATTGTGAAGTGATTGTCTGAACCTGACTGTGCCACATTGAGCAGTGAATGTCTGAACCTGTGTTATATTGTGAAGTGATTGTCTGAACCTGACTGTGCCATATTGTGAAGTGATTATCTTATCCTGACTGTTATATAATCCAGTGAATGTCTGAACCTGACTGTGTTATATTGTGAAGTGATTGTCTGAACCTGACTGTGTTATATTGTGAAGTGATTGTCTGAACCTGACTGTGTTATATTGTGAAGTGATTGTCTGAACCTGACTGTGTTATATTGTGAAGTGATTGTCTGAACCTGACTGTGTTATATTGTGGAGTGATTGTCTTAACCTGACTGTGTTATATTGTGAAGTGATTGCTTGAACCTGACTGTGTTATATTGTGAAGTGATTGTCTGAACCTGTCTGTGTTATATTGTGAAGTGAATGTCTGAACCTGACTGTGTTATATTGAGAAGTGAATGTCTGAACCTGACTGTGTTATATTGTGAAGTGATTGTCTGAACCTGACTGTGCCACATTGAGCAGTGAATGTCTGAACCTGTGTTATATTGGGAAGTGATTGTCTGAACCTGACTGTGCCATATTGTGAAGTGATTGTCTTATCCTGACTGTTATATAATCCAGTGATTGTCTGAATCTGACTGTGTTATATTGTGAAGTGATTGTCTGAAACTGACTGTGTTATATTGTGAAGTGATTGTCTGAACCTGAATGTTATATTGTGAAGTGATTGTCTTAACCTGACTGTTATTTTGTCCAGTGATTGTCTGAACCTGACTGTGCCATATTGTGAAGTGATTGTCTTATCCTGACTGTGTTATATTATCCAGTGATTGTCTGAACCTGACTGTTATTTTGTCCAGTGATTGTCTGAATCTGACTGTGTTATATTGTCCAGTGATCGTCTAAAACTGACTGTGTTATATTGTGAAGTGATTGTCTGAACCTGAATGTTATATTGTGAAGTGATTGTCTTAACCTGACTGTTATTTTGTCCAGTGATTGTCTGAACCTGACTGTTATATTGTGAACTGATTGTCTGAACCTGACTGTTATATTGTGAAGTGATTGTCTGAACCTGTCTGAGCGGCTACAACCTTTTCTGAGGATGATATTGATGAATTTAGAAAGTTTCTCCTATCATCTACTCTGGTACTGGATTAACATGTTATCAACTTATACCCAGAAGGCCATTTGTAGGGATCTTTAGGTATGTTCGTGGATCGCGACTCGAGAAGAGCTTCATCACCTGAACAAGGTAGTGGAACTCGTCACCCACCGCTGGACAACTAGATACGTTGAACAAACGTTCTACTCTTGGGATAAGTTATATAAGTAAAACGTGATATATTCTTTAAACATCTTATAGCACACACACATTTAGAACTCTCATCAGTATGCAGGACATGTTCTTTCAATATTCTTTTCAACTTTTAAAGCTTACCATGATGAATAACACATTGACGGGTTGTCGAATTTTCACTGATTCCACAGTAGTTTCCTATTTTCTTGTCAAAGGCTGTCCATATTCCATATTAGTTTTTCAGATATGCCAGCGCAGTTGGCATTTAATAGTAGAGTAATAGATAATATTTGTTAATTTTGGAGTTTCATTTTATGTGCCAGGGCTTGTACATTTTGATATAGATGGGTTTCCCTTCCGAGTTTTCCAATCGTAGCATTTATAAGGAGTGAAAATAGAAGTGGCAAGGGGTTTTCTCCTTGTCTCATTCCTGTGTTTCATAGGAATAATGAGGATATTGGACTGTGTAGCATGACAGTGATTTGTGCGTTCTGGTACAAGTTCTTTAAGTTACTAAGTTTACCATACATACCATACTTTAGCAATCTTTACATAGAACTTTCGTTTCATATGTTTGTTTTAAAATGTCCCTGACTGCACGTAGAACAAGTACATTATCGCTTGTAGAAGAACCATTTCTGAAAGCTGCTTGGACTGGAGCAACCCTCGCCTTAAAGGTATTTTTACATGTGTTCCGAAACAGCAGGGAATTTGTATGGGTGACCATGAGCTTGGATCTGTTCATCTGGACGAGTTTGGTGTTCACCTATTTTCTTATATATCGGTTTGATTATATCCTTCACCCCACTAATCCAGAACTAGGTATCAAGTTAAAGAAATCACTTTGGATAATACTCGACAACGGTGTCTTTTGTCTTTCTACGAAGCACACTCAACTCAGCTAACACCTGACACTCCAGTAATATCGTGATGAACATCACAGTGTGGCAGACACATCACAAGCCCTCTCTAATTGTTCTTTTTCGAAACTAGTCAACAGCTTGATCTCTGCCTGTGGCGTCGCCTTGTAACAACACACCAGCACCACCTTCTCGAATTTCTTTTTGCCAATTTGAAGCTTTTTCTGGAAATCCGATGATGTCGAACTCGAAAACTAGTTTGGTTTAGAATTCTAAATGCCACATGACATTAGAGTATCTAACAAGTGTAACCTTTACCAATCTGGTCCCAGATCCAACGTTGTACACAGGTATATATCACATATAACAACTCACCATTCTGCAGTTCACTTAAACCTTGACGAACAACACAGCTATCCAAGGACTCAGTCACTAACTGCTTCACCGAAGCGAGACAACTTACTTGGTTATTACAGGTGATGACTGGTAGCACTTACGTTAAGGAAAGTTTCAGTAACCCTTGCCAGAGAAAGGTTATTCTGCGTGGCTCATCAGTCGTTAACCCACAGTGTACATATATAACTACTATCAGTGCTGCGGAGGTGTAAACCACAGTGTACATTTGTATATTTACTATCACTTTTTCCCCAGTCACTCCAGCCAGCACTGACTTATTTCCCTGTTATCTGCACCCCGATCAGCCTGACAGTACTTGCCCCGCAGTCAAGGAGTACACTTTATACTTCGGCAACATCGCATTCTCGTGTTCCGCAACTTGGTCATCAGTGGTATTTTCAGTGGGTGCCTAGCTCAACTGAAGTTATTGTTATTGTGAGATCCCTTATATGTGCACACATTTTGGTGTCTGTGTGCTGTTCATACATCTTGTGAAATGTCATTGTGGTTTTATGTTGCCTTTATATGCAACGCCACGGTGTTGTAAACGTACACCTCTGCGATAGTTCTATTCAAATCATGAGCATCCTTGTTTTTTGTCGGTGGTACTTAGCTTCCCTGAAATATTGTTTTGAAACACATAATATATATTTTTGGGGTTACTTAATTTCCTCACATAATTGCTTTCTTCACCTACACGCTAGTTAAAGTCATCATCCATAATTGGCTGTCTTAAGCCACGGAAAGCATTGCCATCAAGCGCAGTTATTATTTCCCGCAGAATGAAGACACGCCACCCTCATTGTTTCCACAGTTCACTCAGACAATAACATAACCCGCGACCAACATTTAACTGTCGTGTAACCAGATATGACATGATAACTGGTTGACTAACAGCTGACGTTTATGCTTGACTGTTGGCTGGCGGACACATTTCTCATAAACTGCCTCCGTCTAATGTTCTTTTCCTCGAATGTCCTCACACAATGGGTTACGTCTTCGCCTGGGTTATGTCTTCGCCAAGCTTCCTGGCGCGACACCCACTGTTGCTGTAGACTCGAGGCTGATAGAACATGTAAACGATGAGACCTACTGCTGCTTCTCGGATGGGCGGGCCGGGGCGGGTTTGGATGGGGTGGGGATCTGTACGTGTGGATAACCGGATCTGTCCCCGCATGTTTTAACCTGATCAAAAAACTTGTGAGCAAGGTTCGTATGGAAGATGAACAATTTAGGATGTCAACTTCTTTATCATGAGGAACACTACGTTTCGGAGTATATTCTTACTACTTCATCTGGTCAGATGTACATTTGCAGAACCGTGTCGTTGCCCCTTAACGTCGTGGTCCTCATAAAAGGAAGCTGACATCCTAATAGTTTCACCTTTTATGTGTACACCAGTGGTTGCGATGCGTAAGCACAAAACGCTTGAGCTTTTGGACTTATACTTGACATAAAGGGAAACTCCGCCTGAAACCTTTTCATGCAGTCTTGTGGACAGACAGAATGAATAGGTCCAAGCACAAAACAGTTGAGCCGCTTTCTCAGATCTTTCTTTTAGTTCCAACGTGTGAAATAGTCCACGACAACCTGTGCCCATGCCGATGCCTACTTTGTCTGAATGTTTTTGTGATTAAGTCACACATTTCACATTTTCCTCAGCAAATTTCCAGCAACGTTTAACTGCATTTTTATATTTTGAATTGTATCGATGGTCACCATATTCGGTGACAACACCGTGTCTGACCTTTGGCGTTTAGGTTGGTATCGAAAAGTGAAAAGCAAAGCTATTTTGAAGGAACTGAAAATATGATATTCCAAATACTTTCCGTTCTGTAGCTTGAAATTCAACACAAAAACGGGGAATAGACTATGTAGGGAACTAAGCACAAGTTAAAACAGTACTGATACGAGTTTTGGGCATTTGTCAGAGTTAATATGGTAAAGTGGCATTATTTGATAAGTCCCTTATAGAAAGTTCTTTGATAGGACAATCCATGTAGGGATACATATATAATGTTAATAGAAATTGCTACCGTATCAGATAAAATAGGTTAAAAAACGTTTCACGTTTGGGTATCAGACATGGCTGACAGCTGTCTTGGACAGAACGGGTTCATTAAAAATGTTTCACTTTTTCAAGTTGTACATTCTACTTATGGCAATACACAGTCTGATGTGACCAAATCTGAAAGACGCTGAACAACTTCACCTTCTTCTCATTTGGCCACTTGGCCACAAGCATCGAAAGCATGCTCAATGATGTCATAGGTGTGATCAGAGTTATAGCAGATTGTTCAGGACATTTTGGCCGACATTGTGAATACATCAGATGGGTTCTTATTGTAAGCATTATTGAATATATCAGGTTGTACTATGCTGCCACAGTGGAGTGTAGCCCATGAGCTGCCACGTTCACGTTCCTGTAGCAAGGACATGCTTGACAGCTGCTATATATGATCATGTGTATTCTGGCGATGTCCCTAATGCAATCTACACCGACAAAGCCCCACTATCAAAGGAAGGAAAATAATTTGAAAATGACGTTCAAATAGCACTAGCAAACATCAGTTGTATAGATCAACCCCCCAAAATGAAAATGACAGACATGAGGCACTCGGTCATTCAGTATCTTGTGTACCCTCCTCGCGCGTCCAAGACACAGGTGCACCTTGTTGTCATGCTCCTTATCAAGTTCAGAAAGAATCACATTTTATTCCTCAACTAGATCTACGCGGGGTTCTGGGAGATCCACTGGTGCTGGGTGACGTGTGTACACACGTCGACCGAGTTCATCCCAGGCATGCTCAATTGGGGTGAGGCCTGGCGAGCATGCTGGCCACACCATCCGCTCTACACCCTGCTGCCTAAGGAATGTTGGCCTCTATGAGGCCTTGCGTTGTCGTCTTGCAGTAAAGAGGGTCGACCATGAAAGCAACGCATAGCTTGCAGGAATGGTACTGCTATAATAGCTAGAATCTCATCCCAATAACGCTGTGGAAGTACATGAAGTGGAGTACGTCCAGTAGGAGTTATCTCTGCCCAAACCATTACCGATCCCCTGCCAAATCGGTTATGCGTGGCCGTAGCTGCATCTGTGATTCGCTCTCCATTGCGACGATAAATCCTCTGCCGACCATCATGGAAGGACAAATTGAATCTGCTTTGACCTGTCAAGGGCACACGAAAGCATTGGCGTTGATCCCAGCGGCCATGGATGTCTACTCCATCTCAAAAGCGCCTGCCTGTGACGTGGTGTTGGTGGTGGACGAACTGCAAGTCGCCTACAGCGGAGTCCGGCTGCCCTTAAACGTCGACGAACGGTGCTCCTGGATATCCTTAAATTGTTAACATTGAAGTGTTCTGTCTGAAGATCTGCTGCGTTAAGGAATCTGTTAGGTAATGCAGTGTTAATCATGTGCCTATCATCTCGGACTGTTGTGACTCGGGGGCGACCTGGGCGACGTGTATATTCCACGGACCCATTGGCTTGAAATCTTTGCCGCAGTCTACCAATAGCACTCTGACTCACATTAAAGTGGGACAGCAACCTGCCGTTGAGTTTGGCCAGATTCCAAAAGGCCTATAGCCTGACTCCTTTCAGCAAGTGTCCCTTTAAGCTGCGATTTCAAACAGGTACCCGAACAGTGAAAGTCAGGGAAAAAGCATCAATGCATGTGCATTGTCCTCCACTTTCCATGGATAGATAGACTTGCAACCATTGACATTAAGTGGCAGGTGAATTTCCATACTGACAATCTAAATAAAATATGTGCCATTTGTAATATAATGTATCGGACGTTAAAGAACGTAATAATGACATTTCAACGGCCTGATGTGTTTTTCTACACCGTTAAGAAAGTTTTTAAAACATTCAGTTTGTAGATATACTATTAAAAACAGAAATGCATAATCAAGATATCTGTTGCGAAAATGTTGTATTTTGAAACATGTATAACTCGTTCATAAATAGACTTTATGACATGAAATTTTGCATCAGTTTTTAAGAAGGAAATATCTATACAACCAAGTGGATAATTTAAGATAACGGAAACGTTGAGCGCCACGGTGACGACGTAGCACGGGCCCGACGTCGGATCTCCTGGCTCTCAGTCTAATCTCTCTCAATCTGTTCCGTACAGTTTGACCGGATATCCTCCGACATCCAGGCACCCTGGATACTGTGTCCTCACCCGTGGCAGTACGATCACACAAATGTAGTACCCGGATGTACCGATCTTGTGCTACAGTGGTGACTCGAGGTGTGCCTGTACGGGGACGGTCATTTGTTATACCCGTTTGGTTGTTACGAGCTGCAGGCCGTGATATCGTGCTCAGACTAACATTCAGACGCCTGGCAACAGAAAATTGGTAATCTCCAGCGTGCATTCTTTCAATGGCGATGGTCCGTGTCGCAGCATCAAGACGTGGCATAGTGATTTGACCTTGAAATTACTTCAAAATAAATGCTGATTTCCGAAAGTAATCTGGATTTTTATAGCCAGACAGTGCATGCTCTTTGCTGCACAATTTCAACTGGAAGGTGATTTCTGTTGCGTTGTGGCGATGCTTTTTCCATCCTTGTAAGAAATCTTATTAAAATCAACATTTTCAGGTAAAGTCGATTTTTTACTTGTGCAATTGTGTAAAATCATGTTATCAACACTTTTGTTACATATTTTGACGATTGTTTAAACACAAAAGGTAAGTAATAGATTTTAAAAAATACTAAACGCCTTTGCGTTTCTTTCTTGGATAGTATATTTCAAACAAATACGAAGATTTTACAACTTTTAAGAAATAGTGTTACCAATAGCTTGACCCTTCATTGATGACGCAGAGTATACTTCACAGAGAAAATAGTTACATCATTATTCTAACAAACTACAGTCACGAATGGCCGACACAATTTGACAGTTGCAGTTATTCACTATATATGCCTTCAAATTGCCTTCTTGACGCTATCTTCGAGATAGTACCACTCTCTATTTCTCCAGGTAATGTTTGTGAATCAATCCGTGTGTGTGTTGAAGGTCAACGTTAATCGTGCTTATGATTTAAACGGAACAGATACAGTATATAGCTGGCGTTTCGTGTCGTGCAAATCTGGCACGGTCTTAAGAGAAAAAAGAAAATGTAGCATGTAAGCTGAAAAATGTGTGGTGAACAAAAGAGACAGTTCTACGGTTACAAGATAGTTCTCAGTATATATGCGAAGGTTTGGTATAAATGCTAGAATAACACCGTTATCAAACAGGTGATCAGTGCCTTGAGTGAAGGTGTTAGTATTGTAGAGCCCTGTGTGATGGTGTTAGTATTGTAGACCACTGTATGATGGTGTTAGTATTGTAGAACCCTGTATGATGGTGTTAGTATTGTAGACCACTGTATGATGGTGTTAGTATTGTAGAACCCTGTATGATGGTGTTAGGATTGTAGAACCCTGTGTGATGGTGTTAGTATTGTAGAGCCCTGTGTGAAGGTGTTAGTATTGTAGAGCCCTGTGTGATGGTGTTAGTATTGTAGAGCCCTGTATGATGGTGTTAGTATTGTAGAACCCTGTATGATGGTGTTAGTATTGTAGAGTCCTGTATGATGGTGTTAGTATTGTAGAACCCTGTGTGATGGTGTTAGCATTGTAGAGCCCTGTGTGAAGGTGTTAGTATTGTAGAGCCCTGTGTGATGGTGTTAGTATTGTAGAGCCCTGTGTGACGGTGTTACTATTGTAAAGCCCTGTGTGACGGTGTTATTATTGTAGAGCCCTGTATGACGGTGATACTATTGTAGAGCCCTGTGTGACGGTGTTAGTATTGTAGAGCCCTGTGTGACGGTTTTAGTATTGTAGAGCCCTGTATGACGGTGTTAGTATTGTAGAGCCCTGTGTGACGGTGTTAGTATTGTAGCCCTGTGTGATGGTGTTAGTATTTTAGAGCTCTGTGTGATGGTGTTAGTATCGTAGAGCCCTGTGTGATGGTGTTAGTATTGTAGAGCCCTGTATGACGGTGTTAGTATTGTAGAGCCCTGTGTGATGGTGTTAGTATTGTAGAGCCCTGTATGACGGTGTTAGTATTGTAGAGCCCTGTATGACGGTGTTAGTATTGTAGAGCCCTGTATGATGGTGTTAGTATTGTAGAGCTCTGTGTGATGGTGTTAGTATTGTAGAGCTCTGTGTGAAGGTGTTAGTATTGTAGAGCCCTTTGTGACGGTGTTAGTATTGTAGAGCCCTGTGTGACGGTGTTAGTAT
Source organism: Haliotis rubra (assembly GCF_003918875.1). Lineage (NCBI taxonomy): Eukaryota > Metazoa > Mollusca > Gastropoda > Lepetellida > Haliotidae > Haliotis > Haliotis rubra. The sequence continues at coordinate 65,017 of NW_025765056.1, forward strand.
TGTAGCCCTGTGTAATTGATTTGGTGTTCTTGAGATCTGCGTGGTGTTTTTAGTTGTAACCTCGTTAGCTGCAAAGCGTCAAAAGCGATGTCGCCAGGAGATGGATGTGTGTTGCCACTGTCAGCTACGCCGATAAATAACGGTGACAAACGTCTCATTTAACCTCCACTGGTGGAAGAAAGTGTTGCCGTCAGCTGACAGTGCAGAAGAGAAATGTCTTCTCTAGTGTGTCATAGCCTGCGGTTAGGTTTGTTCCTGTTAACAAGCAGTGTTTTTCTGAGAGCAAGCGGCTTCTCTGGGAACACTAAACAAATCTGTTCTTTTCTGTTTCCGGAACCAAACAATACCATTCCAGTCAGAATAATATCACCCGAGATATAAATATTACAGCAATATTCCGAATCCTGAAATATAAATATGTTAATTGCTGCGCGTCTTTACTTCAGAAAGTAAGAAATGCTTTTGAAGTATATGTTTTCTATGAACACTTTCCGCCCATGAAATATTCCGTCGACACCGAACATCTCCGAGTGATGCCTTCAACAGGTGCCTCACGTTTAAACTTTTACTGCCTGTATCAGTTGCAGCAGGTGTATGCAATTAACTCCTCGTCAGAGTTGCATTATTTGTGCCAAAGAGCATGTATCCGAGGACACTAATACCTAAACACTCTGCATGATGAACATTAGATCAACATGGCATCTACAAATAGCCGTTACAGTTATGTCATGAATCCAAAAATACAGTTATATGGCAGCCACGGATCAAAGTCAAGTGTGGTACTAGTCAAACGGACACATTCTATGGTCTGTGGGTGTGTGTAATAGGAGAATCACAGACCTTTTTGACGGTCAAATATCACTTTGGATACAACAGAAAATGTACACATTATTTTACATCGCCTCCCCACCATGTCTGTGTGATGTCAACATTACTTATAGGAAAATACAGCGACAAAGCTTGGTTGTGTTTGGTTTAACATGAATCTCGACTGAATACCATAGCAATTCATAAACACCGAAAACATGACAGTCAACATAAAAAAGTACCAGAAAGTACAAGTTCTGTTATGAGCATCAGTTACATCCTTTCATGACGCAGTTAAACAAAAACGTAGTTTTGTAACAATAAAATAACTAAATAAAATCAATGACCTTTTCATACGAAAGCATTTGTTGTCTGTATTCAGACCCCCTATCAATTTCACGAGGCGACGTCGGGAAGCTTAGACACTTACTGCGGAAATAGCTCACACACACCCCGTACCACAACTGAGGCGTATGTCCGTCTTATTACAAGGAAGGTACCGCAAGACGAACATATTCTGTTTCCTATGCATTTGCAATATACTAATGCATGGCTGGTTTCACAACAGGAGCGGAAACGTGTTAACTCGGGCTTTCTTAATAGAGACACATTTACTTTATCATCGAAGGACAGTTTCAGAAGCTACCTTGTAGCTTACGGTTGCAAACATAAGAATACGGCGGACAGTCTATCTACAACAAACAAGAACAAGAGATGTACCTTGGTCGTTCATCCCCATTGGTTATCTACCTGTAAGTCATGTTCCTTGTGTGACCATGGTTCCATGGTTGGAAAGGAGCCACCTGTAAGCCATGTTCCTTGTGCAACCATGGCTCCATGGTTTGAAAGGAACCACCTGTAAACCATGTTCCTTGTACGACCATGGCTCCATGGTTGGAAAGGAGCCACCTGTAAGCCATGTTCCTTCTGCGACCTGCCCCTGGCTCCATGGTTGGAAAGGAACCACCTTTAAGCCATGTTCCTTCTGCGACCTGCCCCTGGCTCCATGGTTGGAAAGGAGCCACCTGTAAGCCATGTTCCTTTCTAACCATGGCTCCATGGTTAGAAAGGAGCCACCTGTAAGCCATGTTACTTCTACGACCACGGCTCCATGGTTGGAAAGGAGCCACCTGTAAGCCATGTTCCTTGTACGACCTGCCACTGGCTCCATGGCTGGATGGGACCCAGTTTCACGAATAAGTGATTATTATTGAGGTCCGTATTTGCGTTTGTTTTAACAGTGGCATGTACTGCCGTCGATGTTCACATGATTTCAAACAACTTTTATAAACGAAACCTTTCCTATGTGCCTTAGGCTTCGTGTTTATTTATTCATGCAGCTTAAACATGTGTTCATTCGCCCACGATTTTGGTTAATTGAATAAAATACATGTATGTTCCCATCAGGTCACAACATGAACATCCCGAGAATAGTGTACCGAGGATATTACAACACACAAACACGTCCAAACAATGGGAACATGTTTCTGAAGCCTTCAATGGACAGACTAACCTATTAGGAGGATTGAGTAAATGCTTTCAGGCAACCGAAATCTACATTTGAACATGCCTTGATGTCAGAGAAATGGAAATACGTTCAAATCTGTTTAACAACAGTATACTCCTATTCTCTCTGGGGCCTCGAGCCTATTGACTATTTCTGGCGGCGTCGGGAAGGATAAAACATTCTCTCATATGACAGCTATTTTCAAAAGAAAGAACAATCGCAAAATCTGTAGTGGGCAATTTGCAAATTGCATAGGAAATTCGGTGTTAAATGGAATAAGGCAGACATTCTCCATGTAAAAAATTGGTCGATGCTGTCTCCGAGTCATTGTGCGGATATCTTGCAACAGTGGAGGAACTGTTTCTTTGTCACAACCAAGTGCAAGGCAATCGCTTCTATACATTACTTGTAACTACCCAATCTGTAACACGTCATCTATCCATTTATTGCAAAGACCCGGTGTCTGTCATCTACCCATATGATATTGAAACTTATCTTTACTAACCCTTTATCTACCCACGTAAGGACCTGGTACTGTCATCAAGCTATACATTGTCACGATCCATTCAATGTCTCTCACTGTCATATATTCATATCTTGCAACAAATCTTAGACTAAAAAAGTAACCGAAAATGATCTAAAAATATCTGACATCAACCTACATTTTACTGCAGTCATCTATCCGCGTAAGGAGCCCGTGAAACCAGTATCTAAGCATACCTTGTATGACTCTACCATGTACCCATGCAGTAGTACGTGACCATATAATCTACCCTTGAAAGGACGTAGTACGTGACTGAACTTTCTACCCAAGCTTTATCATTGCTCATTCCGTAACACTGTCATCTACCCATCCTTTGTATAGAGCCGTTGGGTAACACTGTCATCTACCCATCCTTTGTATAGACCCGTCGGGTAGCACTGTCACCTACCCGTCCTTTGTATAGAGCCGTTGGGTAACACTGTCATCTACCCATTCTTTGTATAGAGCCGTTGGGTAACACTGTCATCTACACATCCTTTGTATAGAGCCGTTGGGTAACACTGTCATGTACACATCCTTTGTATAGAGCCGTTGGGTAACACTGTCATGTACACATCCTTTGTATAGAGCCGTTGGGCAACACTGTCATGTACACATCCTTTGTATAGAACCGTTGAGTAACACTGTCATCTACCCATCCTTTGTTATGAAGACGAAGGATGACATTGTTGTTTATCTATCCTTTTTATGGAGCCGTTGGATTACGCTGTTATCTTCCCACCCTTTGCATTGACCCTACAACTGTTATTTAGTCACCCATGCTGTGTTGGTCTTGTGTCAGCACATTTTGTTTAAATCTGAGCGTTAACAGCCTGTCCGGCTTCTGACGGTAGATTGTTGCATTGACAAAGGAAGCTTGTGAGACGTACTTCGTCACCTTTGACTAATGGCGGTGTCGTTACTCGCGCAGGTCGACTGCTGCGGTCTCACGGCAGGGTAACGGTTCCCGCAGCGCCAGGCGACTAGAGTCGAGTTGCCTGGCGCGGCTTTACACAGATTACCCACACAACAGTAACTGTAACCTTGTTATAGGACCCAATTACTGAATGCCGACATGATGACATTTCTGTTGCTTTTATCTCCCAAACGTTATCATTGTATATAGGCCTATAACTAGTGATCCCTTTATATGATGCAATCAATTGACACTTGTTTAACTAAGTCAGTCTTCCGTCTGACGGGTTACAAGTATAAAGCTCTAAATATTAAAGCCTAAAATGTGGTATGACAACGTGGTGAGCGACAACGAGGTAGGGCGCTCTTTCCAAATCGGTTGTAGGACAGGCTTCGGGTGGTGTTGAAGGGAGCTGTATGATAGTGTGGTGTATGGTTGTGTGGCGTGTGGCTGTGTGGTGTATGACTGTGTGGTGTATGGTTGTGTGGTGTATGGTTGTGTGGCGTGTGGCTGTGTGGTGAATGACAGTGTGGCGTATGACAGTGTGGCGTATGGTTGTGTGGTGTATGGTTGTGTGGTGTATGGTTGTGTGGTGTATGACTGTGTGGTGTATGACAGTGTGGTGTATGACAGTGTGGTGTATGACTGTTCGGTGAATGACTGTGTGGTGTAAGGCTGTGTGGTGTAAGGCTGTGTGGTGTAAGGCTGCGTGGTGTATGGTTGTGTGGTGTATGACAGTGTGGTGTATGGCAGTGTGGCCTATGGTTTTGTGGTGTATGACAGTGTGGTGTATGACAGTGTGGTGTATGGTTGTGTGGTGTATGACTGTGTTGTGTATGGTTGTGTGGTGTATGACAGTGTGGTGTATGGTTGTGTTGTGTATGGTTGTGTGGTGTATGACTGTGTGGTGTATGACTGTGAGGTGTAAGGCTGTGTGGTGTATGGTTGTGTGGTGTATGGTTTTGTGGTGTATGGTTTTGTGGTGTATGACTGTGTGGTGTATGGTTGTGTTGTGTATGGTTGTGTGGTGTATGGTTGTGTGGTGTATGACAGTGTGGTGTATGACAGTGTGATGTATGACTGTGTGGTGTATGACAGTGTGGTGTATGGCAGTGTGGCCTATGGTTTTGTGGTGTATGACTGTGTGGTGTATGACAGTGTGGTGTATGACAGTGTGGTGTATGGTTGTGTGGTGTATGACTGTGTTGTGTATGGTTGTGTGGTGTATGACAGTGTGGTGTATGGTTGTGTGGTGTATGACTGTGTGGTGTATGACTGTGAGGTGTAAGGCTGTGTGGTGTATGGTTGTGTGGTGTATGGTTTTGTGGTGTATGGTTTTGTGGTGTATGACTGTGTGGTGTATGGTTGTGTTGTGTATGGTTGTGTGGTGTATGGTTGTGTGGTGTATCGTTGTGTGGTGTATGACAGTGTGATGTATGACTGTGTGGTGTATGACTGTGTGGTGTATGGTTGTGTGGTGTATGACTGCGTGGTGTATGACAGTGTGGTGTATGACAGTGTGGTGTATGACAGTGTGGTGTATGACTCTGTGGTGTAAGGCTGCGTGGTGTATGGTTGTGTGGTGTATGACAGTGTGGTGTATGACTGTGTGGTGTATGGTTGTGTGGTGTATGGTTGTGTGGCGTGTGGCTGTGTGGTGAATGACAGTGTGGCGTATGACAGTGTGGCGTATGGTTGTGTGGTGTATGGTTGTGTGGTGTATGGTTGTGTGGTGTATGACTGTGTGGTGTATGACAGTGTGGTGTATGACAGTGTGGTGTATGACTGTTCGGTGAATGACTGTGTGGTGTAAGGCTGTGTGGTGTAAGGCTGTGTGGTGTAAGGCTGCGTGGTGTATGGTTGTGTGGTGTATGACAGTGTGGTGTATGGCAGTGTGGCCTATGGTTTTGTGGTGTATGACAGTGTGGTGTATGGTTGTGTGGTGTATGACTGTGTTGTGTATGGTTGTGTGGTGTATGACAGTGTGGTGTATGGTTGTGTTGTGTATGGTTGTGTGGTGTATGACTGTGTGGTGTATGACTGTGAGGTGTAAGGCTGTGTGGTGTATGGTTGTGTGGTGTATGGTTTTGTGGTGTATGGTTTTGTGGTGTATGACTGTGTGGTGTATGGTTGTGTTGTGTATGGTTGTGTGGTGTATGGTTGTGTGGTGTATGACTGTGTGGTGTATGACTGTGAGAGTGTAAAAGGCTGTGTGGTGTATGGTTGTGTGGTGTATAGTTTTGTGGTGTATGGTTTTTGTGGTGTATGACTGTGTGGTGTATGGTTGTGTTGTGTATGGTTGTGTGGTGTATGGTTGTGTGGTGTATGGTTGTGTGGTGTATGACAGTGTGATGTATGACTGTGTGGTGTATGACTGTGTGGTGTATGGTTGTGTGGTGTATGACTGCGTGGTGTATGACAGTGTGGTGTATGACAGTGTGGTGTATGACAGTGTGGTGTATGACTCTCTGGTGTAAGGCTGCGTGGTGTATGGTTGTGTGGTGTATGACAGTGTGGTGTATGACTGTGTGTGTGTATAGTTGTGTGTAGTGTATGGTTGTGTGGCGTGTGGCTGTGTGGTGAATGACAGTGTGGCATATATGACAGTGTGGCGTATGGTTGTGTAGTGTATGGTTGTGTGGTGTATGGTTGTGTGGTGTATGACTGTGTGGTGTATGACAGTGTGGTGTATGACAGTGTGGTGTATGACTGTTCAGTGAATGACTGTGTGGTGTAAGAGCTGTGTGGTGTAAAAGAGCTGTGTGGTGTAAGAGCTGCGTGGTGTATGGTTGTGTGGTGTATGACAGTGTGGTGTATAGCAGTGTAGGCCTATAGTTTTATGAGTGTATGACAGTGTGTGGTGTATGACAAGTGTGGTGTATGGTTGTGTGGTGTATGACTGTGTTGTGTATAGTTGTGTGGTGTATGACAGTGTGTGTGTATGGTTGTGTTGTGTATGGTTGTGTGGTGTATGACTGTGTAGTGTATGACTGTGAGGTGTAAAAGGCTGTGTGGTGTATGGTTGTGTGGTGTATAGTTTTGTGGTGTATGGTTTTGTGGTGTATGACTGTGTGGTGTATAGTTTTGTGTTGTGTATGGTTGTGTGTGGTGTATAGTTGTGTATGGTGTATGACAGTGTGGTGTATGACAGTATGATGTATGACTGTGTGGTGTATGACAGTGTAGTGTATAGCAGTGTGGCCTATGGTTTTGTAGTGTATGACTGTGTGGTGTATGACAGTGTAGTGTATGACAGTGTGGTGTATAGTTGTGTGGTGTATGACTGTGTTCTGTATAGTTTGTGTGGTGTATGACAGTGTGGTGTATAGTTGTGTGGTGTATGACTGTGTGGTGTATGACTGTGAGGTGTAAGAGCTGTGTGGTGTATAGTTGTGTGGTGTATGGTTTTGTGTAGTGTATAGTTTTGTGTGTATATGACTGTGTGGTGTATAGTTTATGTTGTGTATAGTTTGTGTGGTGTATAGTTGTGTAGTGTATAGAGTTGTGTGGTGTATGACAGTGTGATGTATGACTGTGTAAGTGTATGACTGTGTGGTGTATAGTTGTGTGGTGTATGACTGCGTGAGTGTATGACAGTGTGTGGTGTATGACAGTGTGGTGTATGACAGTGTGGTGTATATGACTCTGTGGTGTAAGAGCTGCGTGGTGTATGGTTTGTGTGGTGTATGACAGTGTGGTGTATGGCAGTGTAGCCTATAGTTTTGTGGTGTATGACAGTGTGGTGTATGACAGTGTAGTGTATAGTTGTGTGGTGTATGACTGTGTTGTGTATGTTTGTGTGGTGTATGACAGTGTGGTGTATAGTTGTGTTGTGTATGGTTGTGTGGTGTATGACTGTGTGGTGTATGACTGTGAGGTGTAAAGCTGTGTGGTGTATAGTTTGTGTGGTGTATGGTTTTTGTAGTGTATAGTTTTGTGGTGTATGACTATGTGGTGTATGGTTGTGTTTGTGTATGGTTGTGTGGTGTATAGTTGTGTGGTGTATGACAGTGTGGTGTATGACAGTGTGATGTATGACTGTGTGTAGTGTATGACAGTGTAGTGTATAGCAGTGTAGCCTATAGTTTTGTGGTGTATGACTGTGTGGTGTATGACAGTGTATGTGTGTATGACAGTGTGGTGTATAGTTGTGTGGTGTATGACTGTGTTGTATGTGTATGGTTGTGTGGTGTATGACAGTGTGGTGTATGGTTGTGTAGTGTATGACTGTGTGGTGTATGACTGTGAGGTGTAAGGCTATGTGTGGTGTATAGTTGTGTGGTGTATGGTTTTGTGGTGTATGGTTTTGTGGTGTATGACTGTGTGGTGTATGGTTGTGTTGTGTATGGTTGTGTGGTGTATGGTTGTGTGGTGTATGGTTGTGTGGTGTATGACAGTGTGATGTATGACTGTGTGGTGTATGACTGTGTGGTGTATGGTTGTGTGGTGTATGACTGCGTGGTGTATGACAGTGTGGTGTATGACAGTGTGGTGTATGACAGTGTGGTGTATGACTCTGTGGTGTAAGGCTGTGTGGTGTATGACAGTGTGGTGTATGGTTGTGTGGTGTATGACAGTGTGGCGTATGACTGTGTGGTGTATGGCAGTGTGGTGTATGGCAGTGTGGCGTATGGTTGTGTGGTGTATGGTTTTGTGGTGTAAGACAGTGGTGTATGGCAGTGTGGTGTAAGACAGTGGTGTATGGCTGTGTGGTGTATGACTGTGTGGTGTATGGTTGTGTGGTATATGGTTGTGTGGTGTATGACAGTGTGACGTATGACAGTGTGGTGTATGGTTGTGTGGTGTATGACTGTGTGGTGTATGGTTGTGTGGTGTATGGTTGTGCGGTGTATGACTGTGTGGTGTATGACAGTGTGGTGTATGACAGTCTGGTGTATGACTGTGTGGTGTATGACTGTGGTGTAAGGCTGTGTGGTGTAAGGCTGTGTGGTGTATGGTTGTTTGGTGTATGGTTGTGTGATGTATGACTGTGTGGTGTATGACTGTGTGGTGTTTGGGTGTGTGGTGTATGACTGTGTGGTGTATGACTGTTTGGTGTATGGCTGTGTGGTGTATGGTTGTGTGGTGTATGACAGTGTGGTGTATGGTAGTGTGGCGTATGGTTTTGTGATGTATGGTTGTGTGGTGCATGACTGTGTGGTGTTTGGGTGTGTGGTGTATGACTGTGTGGTTTATGACTGTTTGGTGTATGGCTGTGTGGTGTATGGTTGTGTGGTTTATGACAGTGTGGCGTATGGTTGTGTTGTGTATGGTTGTGTTGTGTATGGCTGTGTGGTGTATGACTGTGTGGCGTATGGTTGTGTGGTGTATGGATTTGTGTAGTGTATGGTTTTGTGGTGTATGACAGTTTAGTGTATGGTTTTATGGTGTATATGATAGTGTAGTGTATGGTTGTGTGATGAATGACTGTGTGGTGTATGACTGTGTAGTGTATGGTTGTATGGCGTATGGTTGTGTGGCATACAGTTGTGTGTAGTGTATGACTGTATGGTGTATGAGTGTGTAGTGTATAGTTGTGTGGTATATGGCTGTGTGTGTAAGACGTATGGCTGTGTGGTGTATGTGTATGTGTAGGTGTATGGCAGTGTGGTGTATGGTTGTGTGGTGTATGACTGTGTGGTGTATGGTTGTGTGGTGTATGGTTGTGTGGTGTATGACTGTGTGGTGTATGACATTGTGGTGTATGACAGTCTGGTGTATGACTGTGTGGTGTATGACTCTGTAGTGTAAGGCTGTGTGGTGTAAGGCTGTGTGGTGTATGGTTGTGTGGTGTATGGTTGTGTGGTGTATGACTGTGTGGTGTATGACTGTGTGGTGTTTGGATGTGTGGTGTATGACTGTGTGGTGTATGACTGTTTGGTGTATGGCTGTGTGGTGTATGGTTGTGTGGTGTATGACAGTGTGGTGTATGGTTGTGTGGTGTATGACAGTGTGGTGTATGGTAGTGTGGTGTTTGGGTGTGTGGTGTATGGTTGTGTGGTTTATGACTGTGTGGTGTTTGGGTGTGTGGTGTATGGTTGTGTGGTTTATGACTGTTTGGTGTATGGCTGTGTGGTGTATTGTTGTGTGGTTTATGACAGTGTGGTGTATGGCAGTGTGGCGTATGGTTGTGTGGTGTATGGTTGTGTTGTGTATGGCTGTGTGGTGTATGGCTGTGTGGCGTATGGTTGTGTGGTGTATGGTTGTGTGGTGTATGGTTTTGTGGTGTATGACAGTTTGGTGTATGGTTTTGTGGTGTATGATAGTGTGGTGTATGGTTGTGTGATGTATGACTGTGTGGTGTATGACTGTGTGGCGTATGGTTGTGTGGCGTATGGTTGTGTGGCGCACGGTTGTGTGGTGTATGACTGTATGGTGTATGAGTGTGTGGTGTATGGCTGTGTGGCGTATGGTTGTGTGGTGTATGGTTCTGTTGTGTATGACTGTGTGGTGTATGACAGTGTATGGCGTGTGGCGTATGGTTGTGTGGTGTATGGTTGTGTGGGGTATGACTGTGTGGTGTAAGGCTGTGTGGCGTATGGTTGTGTGGTGTATGGCTGTGTGGTGTATGAGTGTGCGGATTATGACAGTGTTGTGTATGACTGTGTGGTGTATGGTTGTGTGGTGTATGGTTGTGTGGTGTATGGTTGTGTGGCGTTTGGTTGTGTGGCGTATGGTTGTGTGGCGTATGACAGTGTTGTGTATGACTGTGTGGTGTATGGTTGTGTGGTGTATGGTTGTGTGGCGTATGGTTGCGTGGCGTATGACAGTGTAGTATTGGTTCAAATTATTGACTATGTCTGATTCCCGTCATCCCCAAACATGTTATCATATGATGTTAATGGCTTTAGATGATAATAAAGTTAATTGGGCGTCAAAGTGTCGAGATCCGATGTACAGTTTGGTTATTGTTTTGTTTGGAAAAAGCAATCTGTTTCTCCTACCTCGTTTTTATCTGAATTTGTGAGTCGACTTAAATGTATTCATGACCAGAATTGGTATACATGTAGTTCACTTCAAAATGGAAGCAAATCTAAGTTTTATTCTTACTTCAAAATGTCATTGTCCAGGGAATTGTATTTAAACGTGATTAACATTAAAACGTTTAGAGTAGCACTCGCTCAGTTTAGATGTTTTTCACATCAGTTACGTATAGAAACTGGAAGGTATTATAATGTAGATAGAAATGATAGATTATGTTTACAGTGCGATGAAGGTTATATTGAGGATGGATACCATCTTCTCCTCGTGTGTTCCAAATTCCAACAGCTACGCTTAAACCATTTACCTAAGACCTATTGCATCAATCCAAGTAAAGCCAAATTCAAACTCCTCATGTCATCATCAGATTGTAAACTTATAAATAACTTAGCTAGCTTTATCTATCATGCAATGTATCTAAGATGTTAAAAATTATCAATCTATACTGTATACATCTACACCATGTTTTGCCATGTAAATGTAACCTATGTAGTTATGGGCCGATGGCCTACACTTCTGTAATAAAAGAATTGAATATGAACACAATCTCTCCGGGGATATTCTTCGACACTTTCTAAGACAGGATGATTTGTCACAAAAATCTGATTGAAATGGGGAAATGTTAAAGCAGAAGATGTCAAGTGTGTGGTTAGTCTGTGCAGTACTTTACAGGCGAAATTGCCATTGCAGGAACATATAGTTGAAGCAGTCAGGAAACTAATCCCCAGTATAAACCAGTCTGATCGTGCAGGAACATATAGTTGAAGCAGTCAGGAAACTAATCCCCAGTATAAACCAGTCTGATCGTGCAGGAACATATAGTTGAAGCAGTCAGGAAACTAATCCCCAGTATAAACCAGTCTGATCGTGCAGGAACATATAGTTGAAGCAGTCAGGAAACTAATCCCAGTATAAACCAGTCTGATCGTGCAGGAACATATAGTTGAAGCAGTCAGGAAACTAATCCCCAGTATAAACCAGTCTGATCGTGCAGGAACATATAGTTGAAGCAGTCAGGAAACTAATCCCCAGTATAAACCAGTCTGATCGTGCAGAAACATATAGTTGAAGCAGTCAGGAAACTAATCCCCAGTATAAACCAGTCTGATCGTGAAGGAACATATAGTTGAAGCAGTCAGGAAACTAATCCCCAGTATAAACCAGTCTGATCGTGCAGGAACATATAGTTGAAGCAGTCAGGAAACTAATCCCCAGTATAAACCAGTCTGATCGTGCAGGAACATATAGTTGAAGCAGTCAGGAAACTAATCCCCAGTATAAACCAGTCTGATCGTGCAGGAACATATAGTTGAAGCAGTCAGGAAACTAATCCCCAGTATAAAACAGTCTGATCGTGCGTATTCTGTGTCTATAAACCAGACTCATAGTGTGTGTTCTATGATAATAAACCAGACTCATAGTGTGCATTATATGTTCATAATACTGTATGACTGTCTATATTTCAGGTCCATCAAGATAATACACCAGTCTTATAGTGTGTGTTCTATGATAATACACCAGTCTTATAGTGTGTGTTCTATGATAATACACCAGTCTTATAGTGTGTGTTCTATGATAATACACCAGTCTCATACTGTGTGTTCTATGATAATACACCAGTCTCATAGGGTGTGTTCTATGATAATACACCAGTTTCATAGGATGTGTTCTATGATAATACACCAGTCTCATAGGGTGTGTTCTATGATAATACACCAGTCTCATAGAATATGTTCTATGATAATACACTAGTCTCATAGAGTGTGTTCTATGATAATACACCAGTCTCATAGAGTGTGTTCTATGATAATACACCAGTCTCATACTGTGTGTTCTATGATAATACACCAGTCTCATAGGGTGTGTGCTTTGATAATACACCAGTCTCATAGGGTGTGTTCTATGATAATACACAAGTCTCATAGAATGTGTTCTATTATAATACACCAGTCTCATAGAGTGTGTTCTATGATAATACACCAGTCTCACAGAGTGTGTTCTATGATAATACACCAGTCTCATAGAGTGTGGTCTATGATAATACACCAGTCTCATAGGGTGTGTTCTATGATAATACACTAGTCTCATAGAGTGTGTTTTATGATAATACACCAGTCTCATAGAGAGTGGTCTATGATAATACACCAGTCTCACAGAGTGTGGTCTATGATAATACACTAGTCTCATATTGTGTGTTCTATGATAATACACCAGTCTCATAGTATGTGTTCTATGATAATACACCAGTCTCATAGGGTGTGTTCTATGATAATACACCAGTCTCATAGAGTGTGTTCTATGATAATACACCAGTCTCATAGAGTGTGTTCTATGATAATACACCAGTCTCACAGAGTGTGGTCTATGATAATACACCAGTCTCATAGAATGTGTTCTATGATAATACACCAGTCTCATACTTTGTGTTATATGATAATACACCAGTCTCATAGGGTGTGTTCTATGATAATACACTAGTCCCATAGAGTGTGTTCTATGATTATACACCAGCCTCATACAGTGTGTTCTATGATAATACACTAGTCTCACTGAGTGTGGTCTATGATAATACACCAGTCTCATACAGTGTGTTCTATAATAATACACCAGTCTCATACTGTGTGTTCTATGACAATACATTCTTCTCATACTGTGTGTTCTATGATAATACACCAGCCTCATAGAGTGTGTTCTATGATAATACACCAGTCTCATAGAGTGTGTTCTATGATAATACACCAGTCTCATAGAGTGTGTTCTGTTTCCTAAAAAATGTATGATTGTGCGCATTCTATGTCTATAGTCATGTTAACTTGTATGTATTCTATGACCCTAGCTTGGTCGTATGTATTTCATGTCCCTAAGCCAGTGTTCAGCATCACCTGACGCACGTCCAGCTGGACCTATTTCTAGTTCTGCCGGAGTTGAAGCAGGGCTTGAATGTGTCTCTGTTGTACACGCTTTTACCACAAATCTGATTTTCCTCGCTCCATGAGACATATTTGTCGGCGTGTTATTGAATTAGTGTCATTTTCTATTGTCGGCACACGTTAAGCTTATAATTAAAGATGCTATATCAATTGTGGGATGTCTTTTGTCAGCATAACCTTTACGCCGGACTGAATGACGTTATTACGGTGTAATCAGCACAACGCTTTTGGTTAGCATAAGCGTATGACCCAACTTGTGTCTCGGTGGCAAGTATCAGGCTTTATTTCTTGTCAATTTGTTAATTTATTTAACTTCGTTTCGGTGATACTTTGTATTTCTTCATATGGAGATAGTTCCAGTTTATATCACTATCAATATGAAAACACAGATCAGTGTCCTCGGGTCCGTATTCGGTCGACAGGTTGTGATAATGAAAAGGTCAAAGTGATCATTTCACCTGGAACTTTGTTGTCCGCAAGCGGTTGATATTCGCTAATACTATTATCTTTCAGCTGCACGTGTCCTTTCATCTCTCTAAGGTTCTGTGAGATGAGGCATATTTCAGTTGGCTCACTCCATTAATTCCTTGGGTGGCACTAGCACTGGTTCTTCTACACGGAGAGTGGATTCCTTGGATGGCACTAGCACTGGTTCTCCTACACGGAGAGTGGACACGAACAGTCTCATACACCTGCAGTTAGCAACGACAGTCTTTTACACCTGACACTCCTGTACACCTGTACCTAGTACTGACAGTCCTTTACACCTGACAGTTCTTTACACCTGTAGTTAGTACTGACACTCCTTTATACCTGTAGTTAGTACTGACAGTTCTATACACCTGTAGTTAGTACTGACACTCCTTTATACCTGTAGTTAGCACTGACAGTTCTATACACCTGTAGTTAGTACTGACACTCCTTTACACCTGCAGTTAGTACTGTAGTTAGTACTGACACTCCTTTACACCTGTAGTTAGTACTGACAGTTATATACACCTGTAGTTAGTACTGACAATCATCTACACCTGTAGTTAGTACTGACAGTCCTTTATACCTGTAGTTAGCACTGACAGTTCTATACACCTGTAGTTAGTACTGACACTCCTTTACACCTGCAGTTAGTACTGACAGTCATCTACACCTGTAGTTAGCACTGACAGTCCTTTATACCTGTAGTTAGTACTGACAGTTCTATACACCTGTAGTTAGTACTGACACTCCTTTACACCTGTAGTTAGCACTGACAGTCCTCTACACCTGTAGTTAGCACTGACAGTCCTCTACACCTGTAGTTAGCACTGACAGTCCTCTACACCTGTAGTTAGCACTGACAGTCCTCTACACCTGTAGTTAGCACTGACAGTCCTCTACACCTGTAGTTAGCACTGACAGTCCTCTACACCTGTAGTTAGCACTGACAGTCCTCTACACCTGTAGTTAGCACTGACAGTCCTCTACACCTGTAGTTAGCACTGACAGTAGCACTGTAGTTAGCACTGACAGTCCTCTACACCTGTAGTTAGCACTGACAGTCATCTACACCTGTAGTTAGCACTGACAGTCATCTGCACCTGTAGTTAGCACTGACAGTCATCTACACCTGTAGTTAGCTCTGACAGTCATCTACACCTGTAGTTAGCACTGACAGTCCTCTACACCTGTAGTTAGCACTGACAGTCCTCTACACCTGTAGTTAGCACTGAAAGTCCTCTACACCTGTAGTTAGTACTGACAGTTCTCTACTACTGCAGTTGACAGTGACAGCCTTCTATACCTGCAGTTGACATTGACAGTTGTCTTCACATGTCTACACCTGTAGTTGACACTGACAGCCTTCTACACCGGCAGTTAGCACTCACGGGTCGCTGCATCTGCAGCTGCAAGTCTGCTGGTCTCCATATATAGAACCTGATGTTTCCTTCACGAAAACAAAGAACGAGAAAAGGGTTTTATTCACTTCTATGAGTGGCATTTTAGAAGTTGGGAAGTACAATATAGAACAAACTTTATGGATACCAAACATTTTCAAACCAAAATATGGTATTATTCACGCATGTTATATTTTGGGCTTCGACCTACTTTGACTGTCTCATACGACAAGCAATCAAGACTTTTCTGAGAACTTCTCTGAGAAAAGGTGCATATTTGCGAGACTGCTCCCAGCTGTTGTGTCTGTGTCTGAGTTAGTGACAGCAGCTCCAGACGTCATCGTTGTCCATTACAGAGCTGCTAACGGAATTCCACATACAGCCAGTGTATCTACACAGGGTTTCATCTGCTTGATGTGCGGGTTTTTATGCTGTGTTTGTCATGTATCCATCGAGTCTTGTTCCTTGTCTGTGACGTGGCCTGTGTTCATGTGCTGGGAAACTTGTGGCCCTGAGTCAGCCAGCAATCTGGCCAATATTAGTATGAGCGCCACGGAAACATGTAATTTAGTTCAACTACTCAGACAGCTATTTCTCAATGTGTACATTAAATGCAAGGCACTCTGTAATGTTTGTTGCATATTTTGAATTTACGACGAATGGGCATGCTGGGATATAAACACTGTTATTTAACATGGGACGATCTATAATGTTCTAATTGTTTCATTACGGTCACGTTGAAATCATTGGAAACATACGCATTAGAGTCTTTGAAAACACTCTGTCACACTTGTTTCCTGTTATCTTGATATGCATTTGCATCAGCCTGGTTTGGTAGCCCCTAGTCATGTGACACTACGGAAAGCATGTGTCATGAATAAGAACATATACCAAAAGCCGCGTAAAATATAGCGCCAAGATGAGCGTGGGATTGTAGCTCTCGTATACCAGACAGACAAAATAGTTTATTTTTGTGTCACGTGAATGTACATTGCAATTAAAAAGGCAGCGGTAAAAGCATAAAATATACAAACACCAGGCCAAATGGCCAATGAGACAATATGTGCATAAAATGTATAAAATATAAGCTTAAAACGTAAAAAGGAGTATCATACATATGAAAGATACCTCGTTCCATAAGGTATTCAAAACTAGATAAATAGGTGAACCTCCGACACCAGGACCACGCCGAGCAACATTTGACCTCTTACGAACGAACAACATCTGATGACAATACCTGTCCCGACACCTACAGCATCTGATCAGAGTACATGTCCTTTCCTACAACATCTGATGACAATACCTGTCCCGACACCTACAGCATCTGATCAGAGTACATGTCCTCTCTCCTGCAACATCTGATGACAATACCTGTCCCGACACCTACAGCATCTGATCAGAGTACATGTCCTCTCTCCTGCAACATCTGATGACAATACCTGTCCCGACACCTACAGCATCTGATCAGAGTACATGCCCTCTCTCCTGCAACATCTGATGACAATACCTGTCCCGACACCTACAGCATCTGACACCTACAGAGTACATGTCCTCTCTACTGCAACATCTGATAACAGTGTATGTGAAGCCCTACAATATGTGATCACAGCATATGTCCTCTCCTTCAATTTCTGGTAGCGGTATATGTCCTGATCTACAATATCTGATTACAGAACATTGCCTAAACATTGTGACGTAACATCGTCCTAAACAGACGTTGCCTTAGCATTGTGACGTAACGCCTTGCTATAAAGACGTTGACTAAACATTGTGATGGTAACACCGTCCTATAAAGACGTTGCCTAAACATTGTGATGGTAACACCGTCCTATAAAGACGTTCCCTGAGCATTGTGATGTAACGCCTTCTTATACAGACGTTGCCTTAGCATTGTGATGTAACACCGTGTTATACAGACGTTGCCTAAGTATTGTGATGTAACACCGTGTTATACAGACATTGCCTAAGTATTGTGATGTAACACCGTCTTATACAGACGTTGCCTAAGTATTGTGATGTAACGCCTTCCTATACAGACGTCCCCTAAGTATTGTGATGTAACACCGTGTTATAAAGACGTTGCCTAAGTATTGTGATGTAACGCGTCTCATACAGATAGTATTGTCATGTAACAACGTCTTATACAGACGTTGCCTAAGTATTGTGATGTAACACCGTCTTATACAGACGTCCCCTAATTACTGTGATGTTACACCGTCTTATACAGACGTTGCCTAAGTATTGTGATGTAACGCGTCTCATACAGACGTTGCCTAAGTATTGTGATGTAACACCGTGTTATACAGACGTTGCCTAAGTATTGTGATGTAACACCGTCTTATACAGACGTCCCCTAATTATTGTGATGTTACACCGTGTTATACAGACGTTGCCTAAGTATTGTGATGTAACGCGTCTTATACAGACGTTGCCTAAGTATTGTCATGTAACACCGTGTTATACAGACGTTGCCTAAGTATTGTGATGTAACACCGTGTTATACTGACGTTGCCTAAGTATTGTGATGTAACGCGTCTTATACAGACGTTGCCTAAGTATTGTGATGTAACACCGTGTTATGCAGACGTTGCCTAAGTATTGTGATGTAACACCGTGTTATAAAGACGTTGCCTAAGTATTGTGATGTAACACCGTCTTATACAGACGTTGCCTAAGTATTGTGATGTAACACCTTGCTATACAGACGTTGCCTAAGTATTGTGATGTAACATCTTGTTATAGAGACGTTGCCTAAGTATTGTGATGTAACATCGTCTAATACAGATGTTGCCTAAGTATTGTGATGTAACACCGTCTTATACAGACGTTGCCTAAGTATTGTGATGTAGCACCGTCTTATACAGATGTTGCCTAAGTATTGTGATGTAACACCTTGTTATACAGACGTTGCCTAAGTATTGTCATGTAACACCGTATTATACAGACGTTGCCTAAGTATTGTGATGTAGCACCGTCTGATACAGATGTTGCCTAAGTATTGTGATGTAACACCGTGTTATACAGACGTTGCCTAAGTATTGTGATGTAACACCGTGTTATACAGATGTTGCCTAAGTATTGTGATGTAACACCGTCTTATACAGACGTTGCCTAAGTATTGTGATGTAACACCGTCTTATAAAGACGTTGCCTAAGCATTGTGATGTAACGCCGTCTTATACACACGTTGCCTAAGCATTGTGATGTAACACTGTCTTATACAGACGTTGCCTAAGCATTTTGACAAAACATTACACATTGTATACACACAATGCACTAAGATCGAAATACAGTTCGAAATTCATGTCAGAGAACCCATGAATTGCATATTTGGCCATGTCTCTGATATCCCGACAATGCTCTATAGTGGTGTCTCATGCTTTAATATACCTACTGGGTTTAAAATAATAAGTTTTGTCTATTTAAATCACGTTCAAGTTTTTCTCCACATAATGATACATCTGTGAATTGCCTGTGTAACATGCCTCCCTTGCTTTTACTCTTACCTGTCTCTTTAAAATTCCATTTCCTTTAGTTCTCTTTGAAATTCCATTACCAGTTTTTTCAGCTGAAATCGCTATGAGTGTTCTCCAATTATTTTAGCCAAGGCTGAATAACCCAAAAGTTCAGCCAAATATTCCGCAAGATTGTAAAGTTTGCTTTTTGTCGTTGAAGACAGCGCATCCATTATAACATTTGAGAAAGCTGATTTCTTCTAAACATGTTTTTGCACCTCACTTGAGTCTCAACAACTGTCTCGACCTAAGACTCCGTATTACAAATAGTGATTTCACAATAATTCTGTGCAAAACAATATTGATAGAATGAAAAAGATTAAACACTTGCCAATCTACCACTGAAAATATCTTGTTTCCAACTGTAGAAGTCAAGTAAATTCAATCCATAAATCCTTGACGAGCCTCCAATACAAGGCGATTTCCAAACTGAATTAAACATCAGAAATCGGTACGCATAGAACTAAATTGTGAAGTCGGTACATGTCGGCACAAGAAGAACTAATAATCAATACATTGTATTGAAACGCCCAGGTTAGATTTATGAACACAACGGACACATAAGAAGAAGCGGCATTAAGTAGCAGGCTCAGAAATGTATGGAACAGCCTCAGGAATGTATGGAACAGCCTAAGGAATGTATGGAACGGAACAGCCTCAGGAATGTGTGGAACAGGCTCAGGATTGTATGGAGCAGTCTAAGGAATGTATGGAACGGAACAGCCTCAGGAATGTGTGGAACAGGCTCAGGAATGTATGGAACAGGCTCAGGAATGTATGGAACGGAACAGCCTCAGGAATGTATGGAACAGGCTCAGGATTGTATGGAACAGGCTCAGGAATGTATGGAACAGGCTCAGGAATGTATGGAACGGAACAGCCTCAGGAATGTATGGAACAGGCTCAGGATTGTATGGAGCAGCCTAAGGAATGTATGGAACGGAACAGCCTCAGGGATGTATCGAACAGCCTCATGAATGTATGGAACAGGCTTAGGAATGTATGGAACGGAACAGCCTCTGGAATGTATGGAACGGAACAGCCTCAGGAATGTATGGAACAGGCTCAGGATTGTATGGAACAGGCTCAGGAATGTATGGAACAGCCTCAGGAATGTATGGAACAGCCTCATGAATGTATGGAACAGGCTCAGGAATGTATGGAACAGCCTCAGGAATGTATGGAACAACCTGAGGAATGTATGGAACAGCCTGAGGAATGTATGGAGATGTGTGGATCCTATCTGCAGTACAATAGTGTAGCTGTGAGACGTGTGGATCCTATCTGCAGTACAGTATTGTAGCTGTGAGACGTGTGGATCCTATCTGCAGTACAGTAATGTAGCTGTGAGATGTGTGGATCCTATCTGCAGTACAGTATTGTAGCTGTGAGACTGTGGATCCTATCTGTAGTACAGTATTGTAGCTGTGAGATGTGTGGATCCTATCTGTAGTACAGTATTGTAGCTGTGAGATGTGTGGATCCTATCTGTAGTACAGTATTGTAGCTGTGAGACGTGTGGATCCTATCTGCAGTACAGTAATGTAGCTGTGAGACGTGTGGATCCCATCTGCAGTACAGTATTGTAGCTGTGAGATGTGTGGATCCTATCTGTAGTACAGTATTGTAGCTGTGATACGTGTGGATCCTATCTGTAGTACAGTATTGTAGCTGTGAGATGTGTGGATCCTATCTGTAGTACAGTATTGTAGCTGTGAGACGTGTGGATCCTATCTGCAGTACAGTAGCGTAGCTGTGAGAGTAGTGCAGTAGTGTAGTTGTCAGATGTGTGGATCTTATGTGTAGTACAATAGTGTAGCTCTGATACGTGTGGATCCTATCTGTAGTACGGTTGTGTAGCTGTGAGATGTGTGGATCTTATCTGTAGTACAGTTGTGTAGCTGTGAGACGTGTGGATCCTATCTCAGTACAGTAATGTAGCTGTGAGATGTGTGGATCCTATCTGCAGTATGTATAAGTGTGTTTCTATCTGCAGTACAGTAATGTAGCTGTGAGACGTGTGGATCATATCTGCAGTACAATAGTGTAGCTGTGAGACGTGTGGATCCTATCTGCAGTACAGTAATGTAGCTGTGAGATGTGTGGATCCTATCTGCAGTACAGTAATGTAGCTGTGAGATGTGTGGATCCTATCTGCAGTACAGTAATGTAGCTGTGAGACGTGTGGATCCTATCTGCAGTACAGTAATGTAGCTGTGAGATGTGTGGATCCTATCTGCAGTACAGTAATGTAGCTGTGAGATGTGTGGATCCTATCTGCAGTACAGTAATGTAGCTGTGAGATGTGTGGATCCTATCTGCAGTACAGTAATGTAGCTGTGAGACTGTGGATCCTATCTGCAGTACAGTAATGTAGCTGTGAGATGTGTGGATCCTATCTGCAGTACAGTATTGTAGCTGTGAGACGTGTGGATCCTATCTGCAGTACAGTAATGTAGCTGTGAGATGTGTGGATCCTATCTGCAGTACAGTAGCGTAGCTGTGAGAGTAGTGCAGTAGTGTAGTTGTCAGATGTGTGGATCTTATGTGTAGTACAATAGTGTAGCTCTGATACGTGTGGATCCTATCTGTAGTACGGTTGTGTAGCTGTGAGATGTGTGGATCTTATCTGTAGTACAGTTGTGTAGCTGTGAGACGTGTGGATCCTATCTCAGTACAGTAATGTAGCTGTGAGATGTGTGGATCCTATCTGCAGTATGTATAAGTGTGTTTCTATCTGCAGTACAGTAATGTAGCTGTGAGACGTGTGGATCATATCTGCAGTACAATAGTGTAGCTGTGAGATGTGTGGATCCTATCTGCAGTACAGTAATGTAGCTGTGAGATGTGTGGATCCTATCTGCAGTACAGTAATGTAGCTGTGAGATGTGTGGATCCTATCTGCAGTACAGTAATGTAGCTGTGAGACGTGTGGATCCTATCTGCAGTACAGTAATGTAGCTGTGAGATGTGTGGATCCTATCTGCAGTACAGTAATGTAGCTGTGAGATGTGTGGATCCTATCTGCAGTACAGTAATGTAGCTGTGAGATGTGTGGATCCTATCTGCAGTACAGTAATGTAGCTGTGAGACTGTGGATCCTATCTGCAGTACAGTAATGTAGCTGTGAGATGTGTGGATCCTATCTGCAGTACAGTATTGTAGCTGTGAGATGTGTGGATCCTATCTGCAGTACAGTAATGTAGCTGTGAGATGTGTGGATCCTATCTGCAGTACAGTAATGTAGCTGTGAGACGTGTGGATCCTATCTGCAGTACATTAGTGTAGCTATGAGACGTGTGGATCATATCTGCAGTACAGTAATGTAGCTGTGAGACGTGTGGATCATATCTGCAGTACAATAGTGTAGCTGTGAGATGTGTGGATCCTATCTGCAGTACAGTAATGTAGCTGTGAGATGTGGATCCCAATACAGTAATGTAGCTGTGAGATGTGTGGATCCTATCTGCAGTACAGTAATGTAGCTGTGAGACGTGTGGATCCTATCTGCAGTACAGTAATGTAGCTGTGAGACGTGTGGATCCTATCTGCAGTACAGTAATGTAGCTGTGAGATGTGTGGATCCTATCTGCAGTACAGTAATGTAGCTGTGAGATGTGTGGATCCTATCTGCAGTACAGTAATGTAGCTGTGAGACTGTGGATCCTATCTGCAGTACAGTAATGTAGCTGTGAGATGTGTGGATCCTATCTGCAGTACAGTATTGTAGCTGTGAGATGTGTGGATCCTATCTGCAGTACAGTAATGTAGCTGTGAGATGTGTGGATCCTATCTGCAGTACAATAGTGTAGCTGTGAGACGTGTGGATCGTATCTGCAGTACATTAGTGTAGCTATGAGATGTGTGGATCCTATCTGCAGTACAGTAATGTAGCTGTGAGATGTGTGGATCCTATCTGCAGTACAGTAATGTAGCTGTGAGATGTGTGGATCCTATCTGCAGTACAGTAGTGTAACTGTGAGATGTGTGGATCCTATCTGCAGTACAGTAGTGCAGCTGTGAGATGTGTGGATCCTATCTGCAGTACATTAGTGTAGCTGTGAGATGTGTCGATCCTATCTGCAGTATGTATAAGTGTGTTTCTATCTGCAGTACAGTAATGTAGCTGTGAGACGTGTGGATCATATCTACAGTACAGTAATGTAGCTGTGAGACGTGTGGATCCTATCTGCAGTACAGTGATGTAGCTGTGAGACGTGTGGATCCTATCTGCAGTACAGTAGTGTAACTGTGAAACGTGTGGATCCTATCTGCAGTACAATAGTGTAGCTGTGAGACGTGTGGATCCTATCTGCAGTACAATAGTGTAGCTGTGAGACGTGTGGATCCTATCTGCAGTACAATAGTGTAGCTGTGAGACGTGTGGATCATATCTGCAGTACAGTAATGTAACTTTGAGACGTGTGGATCATATCTGCAGTAGGTATAATTGTGTTTCTATCTGCAGTCGTTGTTTGTTCTCCACAGGTACCTGGCGTCCTCGCAGTTGCAGCCCACAGATACCCGCCGAGTCTTCCCGTGTTTTGACGAACCCGATTTCAAGGCGATATTCAAGATCACGATCATTCATCAACCAGGTAGGAATATTTCACAAGGTTCCATGCTTCACCACACATCACTCCATATCCGTTGGCCACAGATGAAGCACTTCTCCTCAATTTGAACAAACAATGTTTTGCTAGCTTTGGCGAAATGGTGGAGGTTTCGGTTAATCCAACTACCACAAAGTGTACATTTAGTCAGTGACACTCGGGATGATCACGCTCCTACAATATGACACAGGCTTACTACCACAAACGTATCGTGTCAATTTACCAGGATCCTATCACACAGACTGACTAGCACAAACATATCATCTACATATTAACCAGGATCCTACCACACAGACTGACTACCACAAACATATAATCAACATATTAACCAGGATCCTATCACACCGACTCACTACCACAAACATATCATCTACATATTAACAAGGATCCTACCACACAGACTGACTACCACAAACATATAATCTACATATTAACCAGGATAATATCACACAGACTGACTACCACAAACATATCATCCATATATTAACCATGATCCTATCACACAGACTGACTACCACAAACATATAATCTACATATTAACCAGGATCCTACCACACAGACTGACTACCACAAACATATCATCTACATATTAACCAGGATCCTATCACACAGACTGACTACCACAAACACATCATCTACATATTAACCAGGATCCTATAACACAGACTGACTACCACAAACATATCATGTACATATTAAGCACGATCCTTTCACACATACTCACTACCACAAACATATCATCTACATATTAACCCGGATCCTATCACACAGGCCGACTACCACAAACATATCATCTACATATTAACCATGATCCTACCACACAGGCTCACTACCACAAAAATATCATCTACATATTAACCAGGATCCTATTACACAGACTGACTACCGTAAACATAAGATCTACATATAAACTAGGATCCTATCACACAGACTCACTACCACAAACATATCATCTACATATCAACCAGGATCTTATCACACAGACTGACTACCACAAACATATCATCTACATATTAACCAGGATCCTACTACACAGACTCACTACCACAAACATATCATCTATATGTTAACCATCATCCTATCACACAGGCTCACTACCACAAACATATTATCTACATATTAACCAGGATCCTATCACACAGACTGACTACCACAAACATATCTTCTACATATTAACCAGGATCCAGCCACACAGACTCACTACCACAAGCATACCATCTACATATTAACCAGGATCCTATCACCCAGATTGACTACCACAAACATAACATCTACATATTAACCCGGATCCAAGCACACAGACTGACTACCACAAAACATATTATCTACATATTAAGCAGGATCCTATCACAAAGGCTCACAACCACAAACATATCATCTACATATTAACCAGCATCCTATCACACAGACTGGCTACCACAAACATATCACCTACAAATAAACCAGGATCCAATCACACAGACTGGCTACCACAAGCATATCATCTACATATTAAGCAGGATCCTATCACACAGACTCACTGCCACAAACATAGCATCTACATATTAACCAGGATCCTACCACACAGACTGACTACCACAAACATATCTTCTACATATTAACCTGAATCCTATCACACATACTGACTACCACAAACATATCATCTACATATTAACCAGGATCCTACCACACAGGCTCACTACCACAAACATATCATCTACATATTAACCAGGTTCCTACCACACATGCTGACTACCACAAACATAACGTCTACATATTAACCAGGATAATACCACACAGGCTGGCTACTACGAACATATTATCTACATATTAACCAGGATCCTATCACATAGACTGACTACCACAAATATGACATCTACATATCATCCACGATCCTATCACATAGACTATCTACCACAAACATATCATTTACACATAAACCAGGAACCTCCCACATAGACTGACTACCACAAACATATAATCTACATATTAAGCAGGATCCTATCACACAGACTGGATACCACAAACATATCATCTACATATTAACCAGGATCCTATCACACAGGCTCACAACCACAAACATATCATCTACATATTAACCAGGATCCTATCACACAGACTGACTACCACAAACATATCATCTACATATTAACCAGCATCCTATCACACAGACTGGCTACCACAAAGATATCATCTACATGTTAACCTGGATCTTATCACACAGACTCACTACCACAAACATATCACCTACAAATAAACCAGGATCCTATCACACAGACTGGCTACCACAAGCATATCATCTACATATTAACCAGGATCCTATCACACAGACTCACTGCCACAAACATATCATCTACATATTAACCATGATCCTACCACACAGACTGACTACCACAAAAATATCATCTACATATTAACCAGGATCCTATAACACAGACTGACTACCACAAGCATACCATCTACATATTAACCAGGAACCTATCACACAGATTGAGTACCACAAGCATATCATCTACATATTAACCCGGATCCTACCACACAGGCTGACTACCACAAACATATCATCTACATATTAACCAGGATCCTATCACACAGGCTCACTACAACAAACATATCATCTACATATTAACCAGGATCCTATCACACAGACTATCTACCACAAACATAACATCTACACATTAACCAGGAACCTACCACACAGACTGACTACCACAATCATATCATCTACATATTAATCAGGATCCTATCACACAGGCTCACAACCACAAACATATCATCTACATATAAACCAGGATCCTATCACACAGACTGACTACAACAAACATATCATCTACATATTAACCAGGATCCTATCACACAGACTGGCTACCACAAAGATATCACCTACAAATAAACCAGGATCCAATCACACAGACTGGCTACCACAAGCATATCATCTACATATTATCCAGGATCCTATCACACAGACTCACTACCACAAACATATCATCTACATATTAAGCAGGATCCTACCACACAGACTGACTACCACAAACACATCATCTACATATTAACCAGGATCCTATAACACAGACTGACTACCACAAACATATCATCTACATATTAAGCACGATCCTTTCACACATACTCACTACCACAAACATATCATCTACATATTAACCAGGATCCTATCACACAGGCCGACTACCACAAACATATCATCTACATATTAACCAGGATCCTACTACACAGACTCACTACCACAAACATATCATCTATATGTTAACCATCATCCTATCACACAGACTCACTACCACAAGCATACCATCTACATATTAACCAGGATCCTATCACCCAGATTGGCTACCACAAACATAACATCTACATATTAACCCGGATCCTAGCACACAGGCTGACTACCACAAAACATATCATCTACATATTAACCATGATCCTATCACACAGGCTCACTACCACAAACAAAACATCTACATATTAACCAGGATCCTATCACACAGACTGGCTACCACAAACATATCATCTACATATTAACCCGGATCCTATCACACAGACTCACTACCACAAACATATCATCTACATATTAACCAGGATCCTATTACACAGGCTCACTACCACAAACATATCATCTACATATTAACCAGGATCCTATCACACAGACTGACTATCACAAACATATTATCTACATATTAACCAGGATCCTACCACACAGACTGACTACCACAAACATATCATCTACATATTAACCAGGATCCTATCACACAGACTGACTACCACAAACATATCATCTACATATTAACCAGGATCCTATCACACAGACTGACTACCACAAACATATCATCTACATATTAACCAGGATCCTATCACACAGACTATCTACCTCAAACATATCATCTAAACATTAACAAGGAACCTACCACACAGACTGACTACCGAAAACATATCATCAACATATTAATCAGGATCCTATCACAAAGACTGGCTACCACAAACATATCATCTACATATTAAAAAGGATCCTATCACACAGACTGACAACCACAAACATATCATCTACTTATTAACCATGATCCTATGACACAGGCTCACTACCACAAACATATCATCTACATATTAACCAGGGTCCTATCACACAGACTGACTATCACAAACATATTATCTACCTATTAACCATCATCCTATCACACAGACTGACTACCACAAACATATCATCTACATATTAACCAGGATCCTATCACACAGACTGACTACCACAAACATATCATCTACATATTAACCAGGATCCTATCACACAGACTATCTACCTCAATCATATCATCTACACATTAACAAGGAACCTACCACACAGACTGACTACCGAAAGCATATCATCAACATATTAATCAGGATCCTATCGCACAGACTGGCTACCACAAACATATCATCTACATATTATCCAGGATCCTATAACACAGACTCACTACCACAAACATATCATCTATATATTAACCAGGATCCTATCACACAGACTCACTACCACAAACATATCATCTACATATTAACCAGGATCCTATCACACAGACTGACTACCACAAACATATCATCTACATATTAAGCAGGATCCTATCTCACAGACTCACTACCACATGGATACCATCTACATATTAACCAGGATCCTATCACACAGATTGACTACCACAAACATAACATCTACATATTAACCAGGATCCTAGCACACAGACTGACTACCACAAACATATCATCTACATATTAACCAGGATCCTATCACACAGACAGACTACCACAAACATATCATCTACATATTAACCAGGATCCAGCCACACAGACTGACTACCACAAACATATCTTCTACATATAAACCAGGATCCTATCACACAGACTCACTACCACAAACATATATAATCTACATATTAACCAGGATCCTATTACACAGACTCACTACCAGAAACATAAAATCTACATATTAACCATGATCCTACCACACAGACTGACTACCACAAACATATCATCTACATATTAAGCAGGATCCTGTCTCACGGACTCACTACCACATGGATACCATCTACATATTAACCAGGATCCTATCACACAGATTGACTACCAGAAACATAACATCTACATATTAACCCGGATCCTAGCACACAGGCTGACTACCACAAACATATCATCTACATATTAACCAGGATCCTATTACACAGGCTCACTACCACAAACATATCATCTACATATTAACCAGGATCCTATCACACAGACTGACTATCACAAACATATTATCTACATATTAACCAGGATCCTACCACACAGACTGACTACCACAAACATATCATCTACATATTAACCAGGATCCTATCACACAGACTGACTACCACAAACATATCATCTACATATTAACCAGGATCCTATCACACAGACTATCTACCTCAAACATATCATCTAAACATTAACAAGGAACCTACCACACAGACCGACTACCGAAAACATATCATCTACATATTAATCAGGATCCTATCACAAAGACTGGCTACCACAAACATATCATCTACATATGAACCCGGATCCTAACACACAGGCTGACTACCACAAACATATCATCTACATATTAACCAGGATCCTATCACACAGGCTCACTATAACAAACATATCATCTACATATTAACCAGGATCCCATCACACAGACTGGCTACCACAAACATATCATCTACATATTAAGCAGGAACCTATCACACAGACTGACAACCACAAACATATCATCTACATATTAACCATGATCCTATGACACAGGCTCACTACCACAAACATATCATCTACATATTAACCAGGGTCCTATCACACAGACTGACTATCACAAACATATTATCTACATATTAACCATCATCCTATCACACAGGCTGACTACCACAAACATATCATCTACATATTAACCAGGATCCTATCACACAGACTGACTACCACAAACATATCATCTACATATTAACCAGGATCCTATCACACAGACTATCTACCTCAATCATATCATCTACACATTAACAAGGAACCTACCACACAGACTGACTACCGAAAACATATCATCAACATATTAATCAGGATCCTATCACACAGACTGGCTACCACAAACATATCATCTACATATTAAGCAGGACCCTATCGCTCAGGCTCACAACCACAAACATATCATCTACATATTAAGCAGGATCCTATAACACAGACTCACTACCACAAACATATCATCTATATATTAACCATCATCCTATCACACAGGCTCACTACCACAAACATATCATCTACATATTAACCAGGATCCTATCACACAGACTGACTACCACAAACATATCATCTACATATTAAGCAGGATCCTATCTCACAGACTCACTACCACATGGATACCATCTACATATTAACCAGGATCCTATCACACAGATTGACTACCAGAAACGTAACATCTACATATTAACCCGGATCCTAGCACACAGGCTGACTACCACAAACATATCATCTACATATTAATCAGGATCCTATCACACAGACAGACTACCACAAACATATCTTCTACATATTAACCAGGATCCAGCCACACAGACTGACTACCACAAACATATGACATACAAATAAACCAGGATCCTATCACACAGACTGGCTACCACAAGCATATAATCTACATATTAACCAGGATCCTATTACACAGACTCACTACCAGAAACATAAAATCTACATATTAACCATGATCCTACCACACAGACTGACTACCACAAACATATCATCTACATATTAAGCAGGATCCTATCTCACAGACTCACTACCACATGGATACCATCTACATATTAACCAGGATCCTATCACACAGATTGACTACCAGAAACATAACATCTACATATTAACCCGGATCCTAGCACACAGGCTGACTACCACAAACATATCATCTACATATTAAGCAGGATCCTATCTCACAGACTCACTACCACATGCATACCATCTACATATTAACCAGGATCCTATCACACAAATTGATTACCACAAACATGACATCTGCATATTAATCAGGATCCTATCACACAGACAGACTACCACAAACATATTATCTACATATTAAGCAGGATCCTGTCACACAGGCTCACAACCACAAACATATCATTGACATATTAACCAGCATCCTATCACACAGACTGGCTACCACAAAGATATCATCTACATATTAACCAGGATCTTATCACACAAACTGACTACCACAAACATATCACCTACAAATAAACCAGGATCCAATCTCACAGACTGGCTACCACAAGCGTATCATCTACATATTAAGCAGGATCCTATCACACAGACTCACTGCCACAAACATAGCATCTACATATTAACCAGGATCCTATCACACATACTGACTACCACAAACATATCATCTACATATTAACCAGGATCCTACCACAAAGGCTCACTACCACAAACATATCATCTACATATTAACCAGGATCCTATCACACAGACTGACCACCACACAAACAAAACATCTACATATTAACCAGGTTCCTACCACACATGCTGACTACTACAAACAGAACGTCTCCATATTAACCAGGATAATACCACACAGGCTGGCTACCACAAACATATTATCTACATATTAACCAGGATCCTATCACATAGACTATCTACCACAAACATATCATTTACACATTAACCAGGAACCTCCCACATAGACTGACTACCACAAACATATAATCTACATTTTAAGCAGGATCCTATCACACAGACTGGATACCACAAACATATCATCTACATATTAAGCAGGATCCTATTACACAGGAACACAACCACAAACATATCATCTACATAATAACCAGGATCCTATCACACAGACTGACTACCACAAACATATCTTCTACATATTAACCAGCATCCTATCACACAGACTGGCTACCATAAAGATATCATCTACATATTAACCTGGATCTTATCACACAGACTGACTACCACAAACATATTACCTACAAATAAACCAGGATCCTATCACACAGACTGGCTACCACAAGCATATCATCTACATATTAACCAGGATCCTATCACACAGACTCACTGCCACAAACATATCATCTACATATTAACCATGATCCTACCACACAGACTGACTACCACAAACATATCATCTACATATTAACCAGGATCCTATCACACAGACTGACTACCACAAGCATACCATCTACATATTAACCAGGAACCTATCACACAGATTGAGTACCACAAGCATATCATCTACATATTAACCCGGATCCTACCACTCAGGCTGACTACCACAAACATATCATCTACATATTAACCATGATCCTATCACACAGGCTCACTACAACAAACATATCATCTACATATTAACCAGGATCCTATCACACAGACTATCTACCACAAACATAACATCTACACATTAACCAGGAACCTACCACACAGACTGACTACCACAATCATATCATCTACATATTAATCAGGATCCTATCACACAGGCTCACAACCACAAACATATTATCTACATATTAACCAGGATCCTATCACACAGACTGACTACAACAAACATATCATCTACAAATAAACCAGGATCCAATCACACAGACTATCTACCACAAACATAACATCTACACATTAACCAGGAACCTACCACACAGACTGACTACCACAATCATATCATTTACATATTAATCAGCATCCTATCACACAGACTGGCTACCACAAAGATATCACCTACAAATAAACCAGGATCCAAGCACACAGACTGGCTACCACAAGCATATCATCTACATATTATCCAGGATCCTATCACACAGACTCACTACCACAAACATATCATCTACATATTAAGCAGGATCCTACCACACAGACTGACTACCACAAACATATCATCTACATATTAACCAGAATCCTATCACACAGGCTGACTACCACAAGCATACCATCTACATATTAACCAGGAACCTATCACACAGATTGAGTACCACAAACATAACATCTATATATTAACCCGGATCCTAGCGCACAGGCTGACTACCACAAACATATCATCTACACATTAACCAGGAACCTACCACACAGACTGACTACCACAAACATATCATCTACATATTAAGCAGGATCCTATCACACAGACAGACTACCACAAACATATCATCTACATATTAACCAGGATCCTATAACTCAGGCTCACAACCACAAAAATATCATCTACATATTAACCAGGATCCTATCACACAGACTGGCTACCACAAACATATCATATACATATTAACCTGAATTCTATCACACAGACTGATTACCACAAACATATCATCTACATATTAACCAGGATCCTGACTACCACAAACGTAACATCTTCATATTAACCAAGATCCTACCACACAGGCTGAATACCACAAACATATTATCTACATATAAACAAGGATCCTTACACACTGACTGACTACCACAAACATATCATCTACATATTAATCAGGATCCCATCACACAGACTGACTACCACAATCATATCATCTATATATTAATCAGGATCCTATCACACAGGCTCACAACCACAAACATATTATCTACATATTAACCAGGATCCTATCACACAGACTGACTACAACAAACATATCATCTACAAATAAACCAGGATCCAATCACACAGACTATCTACCACAAACATAACATCTACACATTAACCAGGAACCTACCACACAGACTGACTACCACAATCATATCATTTACATATTAATCAGCATCCTCTCACACAGACTGGCTACCACAAAGATATCACCTACAAATAAACCAGGATCCAAGCACACAGACTGGCTACCACAAGCATATCATCTACATATCATCCAGGATCCTATCACACAGACTCACTACCACAAACATATCATCTACATATTAAGCAGGATCCTACCACACAGACTGACTACCACAAACATATCATCTACATATTAACCAGGATCCTATCACACAGGCTGACTACCACACCGCAAGCATACCATCTACATATTAACCAGGAACCTATCACACAGATTGAGTACCACAAACATAACATCTATATATTAACCCGGATCCTAGCGCACAGGCTGACTACCACAAACATATCATCTACATATTAACCAGGATCCTATCACACAGGCTGACTACAGCAAACATATCATCTACATATTAACCAGGATCCTATCACACAGACTATCTACCACAAACATATCATCTACACATTAACCAGGAACCTACCACACAGACTGACTACCACAAACATATCATCTACATATTAAGCAGGATCCTATCACACAGACAGACTACCACAAACATATCATCTACATATTAACCAGGATCCTATAACTCAGGCTCACAACCACAAAAATATCATCTACATATTAACCAGGATCCTATCACACAGACTGGCTACCACAAACATATCATATACATATTAACCTGAATTCTATCACACAGACTGATTACCACAAACATATCATCTACATATTAACCAGGATCCTGACTACCACAAACGTAACATCTTCATATTAACCAAGATCCTACCACACAGGCTGAATACCACAAACATATCATCTACATATAAACAAGGATCCTTACACACTGACTGACTACCACAAACATATCATCTACATATTAATCAGGATCCCATCACACAGACTGACTACCACAAACATATCATCTATATATTAAGCAGGATCCTATCGCACAGACTCACAACCACAAAAATATCATCTACATATTAACCAGGATCCTATCACACAGACTGGCTACCACAAACATATCATCTACATATAAACAAGGATCCTTACACACTGACTGACTACCACAAACATATCATCTACATATTAATCAGGATCCCATCACACAGACTGACTACCACAAACATATCATCTATATATTAACCAGGATCCTATAACTCAGGCTCACAACCACAAAAATATCATCTACATATTAACCAGGATCCTATCACACAGACTGGCTACCACAAACATATCATATACATATTAACCTGAATTCTATCACACAGACTGATTACCACAAACATATCATCTACATATTAACCAGGATCCTGACTACCACAAACGTAACATCTTCTTATTAACCAAGATCCTACCACACAGGCTGAATACCACAAACATATCATCTACATATAAACAAGGATCCTTACACACTGACTGACTACCACAAACATATCATCTACATATTAATCAGGATCCCATCACACAGACTGACTACCACAAACATATCATCTATATATTAAGCAGGATCCTATCACACAGACTCACTACCACAAACATATCATCTACATAATAACCAGGAACCTATCACACAGACTGACTACAAAAATCGTAGGATCTACATATTAGCCAGGATCCTATCACACAGACTGACTACCACAAACATAGCATCTACATATTAACCAGGATCCTATCACACAGACTGACTACCACAGACATATCATCTTCATTTTAACCAGGATCCTATCTCACAGCCTGAGTACCACAAACATATCATCTACATATTAACCAGGATCCTACCACACAGACTGACTACCACAAACATATCATCTACATATAAACCAGGATCCTATGACAAGGCTCGCTACCACAAACATATCATCTACATATTAACCAGGATCCTATCACACAGACTCTCTATCACAAACATACCATCTACATATTAATCAGGATCCTATCTCACAGACTGACTACCACAAACATATCATCTACATATTAACCAGGATCCTATCACACAGACTCACTACCATGAACATATCATCTACATATTAACCAGGATCCTATCACACAGACTGACTACCACAGACATATCATCTTCATTTTAACCAGGATCCTATCTCACAGCCTGAGTACCACAAACATATCATCTACATATTAACCAGGATCCTACCACACAGACTGACTACCACAAACATATCATCTACATATAAACCAGGATCCTATGACAAAGGCTCGCTACCACAAACATATCATCTACATATTAACCAGGATCCTATCACACAGACTATCTACCACAAACATATCATCTACACATTAACCAGGAACCTACCACACAGACTGACTACCACAAACATATCATCTACATATTAAGCAGGATCCTATCACACAGGCAGACTACCACAAACATATCATCTACATATTAACCAGGATCCTATAACTCAGGCTCACAACCACAAAAATATCATCTACATATTAACCAGGATCCTATCACACAGACTGGCTACCACAAACATATCATATACATATTAACCTGAATTCTATCACACAGACTGATTACCACAAACATATCATCTACATATTAACCAGGATCCTGACTACCACAAACGTAACATCTTCATATTAACCAAGATCCTACCACACAGGCTGAATACCACAAACATATCATCTACATATAAACAAGGATCCTACACACTGACTGACTACCACAAACATATCATCTACATATTAATCAGGATCCCATCACACAGACTGACTACCACAAACATATCATCTATATATTAAGCAGGATCCTATCACACAGACTCACTACCACAAACATAT
Source organism: Haliotis rubra (assembly GCF_003918875.1). NCBI lineage: Eukaryota > Metazoa > Mollusca > Gastropoda > Lepetellida > Haliotidae > Haliotis > Haliotis rubra. The sequence continues at coordinate 101,198 of NW_025765056.1, forward strand.
CATCTACATAATAACCAGGAACCTATCACACAGACTGACTACAAAATCGTAGGATCTACATATTAGCCAGGATCCTATCACACAGACTGACTACCACAAACATAGCATCTACATATTAACCAGGATCCTATCACACAGACTGACTACCACAGACATATCATCTTCATTTTAACCAGGATCCTATCTCACAGCCTGAGTACCACAAACATATCATCTACATATTAACCAGGATCCTACCACACAGACTGACTACCACAAACATATCATCTACATATAAACCAGGATCCTATGACAAAGGCTCGCTACCACAAACATATCATCTACATATTAACTTGGATCCTATCACACAGACTCTCTATCACAAACATACCATCTACATATTAATCAGGATCCTATCTCACAGACTGACTACCACAAACATATCATCTACATATTAACCAGGATCCTATCACACAGACTCACTACCATGAACATATCATCTACATATTAACCAGGATCCTATCACACAGACTGACTACCACAGACATATCATCTTCATTTTAACCAGGATCCTATCTCACAGCCTGAGTACCACAAACATATCATCTACATATTAACCAGGATCCTACCACACAGACTGACTACCACAAACATATTATCTACATATAAACCAGGATCCTATGACAAAGGCTCGCTACCACAAACATATCATCTACATATTAACCAGGATCCTATCACTCAGACTCTCTATCACAAACATACCATCTACATATTAATCAGGATCCTATCTCACAGACTGACTACCACAAACATATCATCTACATATTAAGCAGGATCCTATCACACAGACTCACTGCCACAAACATAGCATCTACATAATAACCAGGATCCTACCACACAGACTGACTACCACAAACATATCATCTACATATTAACCTGAATCCTATCACGCATACTGACTACCACAAACAAACATTATATCTACAAAGCGGATCCTAGGCTGACTACCACAAACATATCATCTACATATTAACCAGGATCCTATCACACAGACTGACCACCAAACAAACAAAACATCTACATATCAACCAGGTTCCTATCACACAGACTGACTATCACAGACATATCATCTACATATTAACCAGGTTCCTACCACACATGCTGACTACCACAAACATAACGTCTACATATTAACCAGGATAATACCACACAGGCTGGCTACCACAAACATATTACCTACATATTAACCAGGATCCTATCACACAGACTGACTACAACAAACATATCATCTACATATTAACCAGGATCCTATCACACAGACTGGCTACCACAAAGATATCACCTACAAATAAACCAGGATCCAAGCACACAGACTGGCTACCACAAGCATATCATCTACATATTATCCAGGATCCTATCACACAGACTGACTACCACAAACATATCATCTACATATTAACCAGGATCCTATAACTCAGGCTCACAACCACAAAAATATCATCTACATATTAACCAGGATCCTATCACACAGACTGGCTACCACAAACATATCATATACATATTAACCTGAATTCTATCACACAGACTGATTACCACAAACATATCATCTACATATTAACCAGGATCCTGACTACCACAAACGTAACATCTTCATATTAACCAAGATCCTACCACACAGGCTGAATACCACAAACATATCATCTACATATAAACAAGGATCCTTACACACTGACTGACTACCACAAACATATCATCTACATATTAATCAGGATCCCATCACACAGACTGACTACCACAAACATATCATCTATATATTAAGCAGGATCCTATCACACAGACTCACTACCACAAACATATCATCTACATAATAACCAGGAACCTATCACACAGACTGACTACAAAAATCGTAGGATCTACATATTAGCCAGGATCCTATCACACAGACTGACTACCACAAACATAGCATCTACATATTAACCAGGATCCTATCACACAGACTGACTACCACAGACATATCATCTTCATTTTAACCAGGATCCTATCTCACAGCCTGAGTACCACAAACATATCATCTACATATTAACCAGGATCCTACCACACAGACTGACTACCACAAACATATCATCTACATATAAACCAGGATCCTATGACAAAGGCTCGCTACCACAAACATATCATCTACATATTAACCAGGATCCTATCACACAGACTCTCTATCACAAACATACCATCTACATATTAATCAGGATCCTATCTCACAGACTGACTACCACAAACATATCATCTACATATTAACCAGGATCCTATCACACAGACTCACTACCATGAACATATCATCTACATATTAACCAGGATCCTATCACACAGACTGACTACCACAGACATATCATCTTCATTTTAACCAGGATCCTATCTCACAGCCTGAGTACCACAAACATATCATCTACATATTAACCAGGATCCTACCACACAGACTGACTACCACAAACATATCATCTACATATAAACCAGGATCCTATGACAAAGGCTCGCTACCACAAACATATCATCTACATATTAACCAGGATCCTATCACTCAGACTCTCTATCACAAACATACCATCTACATATTAATCAGGATCCTATCTCACAGACTGACTACCACAAACATATCATCTACATATTAAGCAGGATCCTATCACACAGACTCACTGCCACAAACATAGCATCTACATAATAACCAGGATCCTACCACACAGACTGACTACCACAAACATATCATCTACATATTAACCTGAATCCTATCACACATACTGACTACCACAAACATATCATCTACATATTAACCCGGATCCTAGCACACAGGCTGACTACCACAAACATATCATCTACATATTAACCAGGATCCTATCACACAGACTGACCACCAAACAAACAAAACATCTACATATCAACCAGGTTCCTATCACACAGACTGACTATCACAGACATATCATCTACATATTAACCAGGTTCCTACCACACATGCTGACTACCACAAACATAACGTCTACATATTAACCAGGATAATACCACACAGGCTGGCTACCACAAACATATTATCTACATATTAACCAGGATCCTATCACACAGACTGACTACAACAAACATATCATCTACATATTAACCAGGATCCTATCACACAGACTGGCTACCACAAAGATATCACCTACAAATAAACCAGGATCCAAGCACACAGACTGGCTACCACAAGCATATCATCTACATATTATCCAGGATCCTATCACACAGACTCACTACCACAAACATATCATCTACATATTAACCAGGATCCTACCACACAGACTGACTACCACAAACATATCATCTACATATTAACCAGGATCCTATCACACAGGCTGACTACCACAAGCATACCATCTACATATTAACCAGGATCCTATCACACAGACTATCTACCACAAACATATCATCTACACATTAACCAGGAACCTACCACACAGACTGACTACCACAAACATATCATCTACATATTAAGCAGGATCCTATCACACAGACAGACTACCACAAACATATCATCTACATATTAACCAGGATCCTATAACTCAGGCTCACAACCACAAAAATATCATCTACATATTAACCAGGATCCTATCACACAGACTGGCTACCACAAACATATCATATACATATTAACCTGAATTCTATCACACAGACTGATTACCACAAACATATCATCTACATATTAACCAGGATCCTGACTACCACAAACGTAACATCTTTATATTAACCAAGATCCTACCACACAGGCTGAATACCACAAACATATCATCTACATATAAACAAGGATCCTTACACACTGACTGACTACCACAAACATATCATCTACATATTAATCAGGATCCCATCACACAGACTGACTACCACAAACATATCATCTATATATTAAGCAGGATCCTATCACACAGACTCACTACCACAAACATATCATCTACATAATAACCAGGAACCTATCACACACAGACTGACTACAAAAATCGTAGGATCTACATATTAGCCAGGATCCTATCACACAGACTGACTACCACAAACATAGCATCTACATATTAACCAGGATCCTATCACACAGACTGACTACCACAGACATATCATCTTCATTTTAACCAGGATCCTATCTCACAGCCTGAGTACCACAAACATATCATCTACATATTAACCAGGATCCTACCACACAGACTGACTACCACAAACATATCATCTACATATAAACCAGGATCCTATGACAAAGGCTGACAACCACAAACATATCATCTACATATTAACCAGGATCCTATCACACAGACTCACTACCATGAACATATCATCTACATATTAACCAGGATCCTATCACACAGACTGACTACCACAGACATATCATCTTCATTTTAACCAGGATCCTATCTCACAGCCTGAGTACCACAAACATATCATCTACATATTAACCAGGATCCTACCACACAGACTGACTACCACAAACATATCATCTACATATAAACCAGGATCCTATGACAAAGGCTCGCTACCACAAACATATCATCTACATATTAACCAGGATCCTATCACACAGACTATCTACCACAAACATATCATCTACACATTAACCAGGAACCTACCACACAGACTGACTACCACAAACATATCATCTACATATTAAGCAGGATCCTATCACACAGACAGACTACCACAAACATATCATCTACATATTAACCAGGATCCTATCACTCAGGCTCACAACCACAAAAATATCATCTACATATTAACCAGGATCCTATCACACAGACTGGCTACCACAAACATTTCATATACATATTAACCTGAATTCTATCACACAGACTGATTACCACAAACATATCATCTACATATTAACCAGGATCCTGACTACCACAAACGTAACATCTTCATATTAACCAAGATCCTACCACACAGGCTGAATACCACAAACATATCATCTACATATAAACCAGGATCCTATAACTGAGGCTCACAACCACAAAAATATCATCTACATATTAACCAGGATCCTATCACACAGACTGGCTACCACAAACATATCATATACATATTAACCTGAATTCTATCACACAGACTGATTACCACAAACATATCATCTACATATTAACCAGGATCCTGACTACCACAAACGTAACATCTTCATATTAACCAAGATCCTACCACACAGGCTGAATACCACAAACATATCATCTACATATATACAAGGATCCTTACACACTGACTGACTACCACAAACATATCATCTACATATTAATCAGGATCCCATCACACAGACTGACTACCACAAACATATCATCTATATATTAAGCAGGATCCTATCACACAGACTCACTACCACAAACATATCATCTACATAATAACCAGGAACCTATCACACAGACTGACTACAAAAATCGTAGGATCTACATATTAGCCAGGATCCTATCACACAGACTGACTACCACAAACATAGCATCTACATATTAACCAGGATCCTATCACACAGACTGACTACCACAGACATATCATCTTCATTTTAACCAGGATCCTATCTCACAGCCTGAGTACCACAAACATATCATCTACATATTAACCAGGATCCTACCACACAGACTGACTACCACAAACATATCATCTACATATAAACCAGGATCCTATGACAAAGGCTCGCTACCACAAACATATCATCTACATATTAACCAGGATCCTATCACACAGACTCTCTATCACAAACATACCATCTACATATTAATCAGGATCCTATCTCACAGACTGACTACCACAAACATATCATCTACATATTAACCAGGATCCTATCACACAGACTCACTACCATGAACATATCATCTACATATTAACCAGGATCCTATCACACAGACTGACTACCACAGACATATCATCTTCATTTTAACCAGGATCCTATCTCACAGCCTGAGTACCACAAACATATCATCTACATATTAACCAGGATCCTACCACACAGACTGACTACCACAAACATATCATCTACATATAAACCAGGATCCTATGACCACAAACATATCATCTACATATTAACCAGGATCCTATCACATAGACTCTCTACCACAAACATATCATCTACATATATTAGGATCCTATCAGGATCCTATCACACAGACAGGATCTATCACACAGACTGACTACCACAAACATATCATCTACATATTAACCAGGATCCTATCACACAGACTCACTACCACAAACATATCATCTACATATTAATCAGGATCCTATCTCACAGACTGACTACCGAAAACATATCATCTACATATTAACCAGGATCCTATGACACAGGCTGACTACGAGAAACATATCATCTACATATTAACCAAGATCCTATCACACAGACTCACTACCACAAACATATCATCTACATATTAACAAGGATCCTATCACACAGACTGACTACCACAAACATATCATCTACATATTAACCAGGATCCTATCACACAGACTCACTACCACGAACATATCATCTACATATTAACCAGGATCCTATCACACAGACTCTCTATCACAAACATACCATCTACATATTAATCAGGATCCTATCTCACAGACTGACTACCACAAACATATCATCTATATAAATTAAGCGGGATCCTATCACACAGACTCACTGCCACAAACATAGCATCTACATAATAATCAGGATCCTACCACACAGACTGACTACCACAAACATATCATCTACATATTAACCTGAATCCTATCACACATACTGACTACCACAAACATATCATCTACATATTAACCAGGATCCTACCACACAGGCTCACTACCACAAACATATCATCTACATATTAACCAGGATCCTATCACACAGACTGACCACCACACAAACAAAACATCTACATATCAACCAGGATCCTATCACACAGACTGACTATCACAGACATATCATCTACATATTAACCAGGTTCCTACCACACATGCTGACTACCACAAACATAACGTCTACATATTAACCAGGATAATACCACACAGGCTGGCTACCACAAACATATTATCTACATATTAACCAGGATCCTATCACACAGACTGACTACAACAAACATATCATCTACATATTAACCAGCATCCTATCACACAGACTGGCTACCACAAAGATATCACCTACAAATAAACCAGGATCCAATCACACAGACTGGCTACCACAAGCATATCATCTACATATTATCCAGGATCCTATCACACAGACTCACTACCACAAACATATCATCTACATATTAACCAGGATCCTACCACACAGACTGACTACCACAAACATATCATCTACATATTAACCAGGATCCTATCACACAGGCTGACTACCACAAGCATACCATCTACATATTAACCAGGAACCTATCACACAGATTGAGTACCACAAACATAACATCTATATATTAACCCGGATCCTAGCACACAGGCTGACTACCACAGACATATCATCTACATATTAACCAGGATCCTATCACACAGACTATCTACCACAAACATATCATCTACACATTAACCAGGAACCTACCACACAGACTGACTACCACAAACATATCATCTACATATTAACCATGATAATACCACACAGGCTGGCTACCACAAACATATTATCTACATATTAACCAGGATCCTATCACACAGACTGACTACAACAAACATATCATCTACATATTAACCAGCATCCTATCACACAGACTGGCTACCACAAAGATATCACCTACAAATAAACCAGGATCCAATCACACAGACTGGCTACCACAAGCATATCATCTACATATTATCCAGGATCCTATCACACAGACTCACTACCACAAACATATCATCTACATATTAACCAGGATCCTACCACACAGACTGACTACCACAAACATATCATCTACATATTAACCAGGATCCTGTCTCACAGCCTGAGTACCACAAACATATCATCTACATATTAACCAGGATCCTACCACACAGATTGAGTACCACAAACATAACATCTATATATTAACCCGGATCCTAGCACACAGGCTGACTACCACAAACATATCATCTACATATTAACCAGGGATCACATCCTACAGCACACAGGCTGACTACAGCAAACATATCATCTACATATTAACCAGGATCCTATCACACAGACTGATCTACCACAAACATATCATCTACAGCATTAACCAGGAACCCTACCACACAGACTGACTACCACAAACATATCATCTACATATTAAGCAGGATCCTATCACACAGACAGACTACCACTAACATATCATCTATATATTAACCAGGATCCTATAACTCAGGCTCACAACCACAAAAATATCATCTACATATTAACCAGGATCCTATCACACAGACTGACTACAAAAATCGTAGGATCTACATATTAGCCAGGATCCTATCACACAGACTGACTACCACAAACATAACATCTACATATAAACCAGGATCCTATGACAAAGGCTCGCTACCACAAACATATCATCTACATATTAACCAGGATCCTATCACACAGACTATCTACCACAAACATATCATCTACACATTAACCAGGAACCTACCACACAGACTGACTACCACAAACATATCATCTACATATTAAGCAGGATCCTATCACACAGACAGACTACCACAAACATATCATCTACATATTAACCAGGATCCTATAACTCAGGCTCACAACCACAAAAATATCATCTACATATTAACCAGGATCCTATCACACAGACTGGCTACCACAAACATATCATATACATATTAACCTGAATTCTATCACACAGACTGATTACCACAAACATATCATCTACATATTAACCAGGATCCTGACTACCACAAACGTAACATCTTCATATTAACCAAGATCCTACCACACAGGCTGAATACCACAAACATATCATCTACATATAAACAAGGATCCTTACACACTGACTGACTACCACAAACATATCATCTACATATTAATCAGGATCCCATCACACAGACTGACTACCACAAACATATCATCTACATATTAATCAGGATCCTATCACACAGACTGACTACCACAAACATATCATCTACATAATAACCAGGATCCTATGACAAAGGCTCGCTACCACAAACATATCATCTACATATTAACCAGGATCCTATCACACAGACTCTCTATCACAAACATACCATCTACATATTAATCAGGATCCTATCTCACAGACTGACTACCACAAACATATCATCTACATATCAACCAGGATCCTATCACACAGACTCACTACCATGAACATATCATCTACATATTAACCAGGATCCTATCACACAGACTGACTACCACAGACATATCATCTTCATTTTAACCAGGATCCTATCTCACAGCCTGAGTACCACAAACATATCATCTACATATTAACCAGGATCCTACCACACAGACTGACTACCACAAACATATCATCTACATATAAACCAGGATCCTATGACAAAGGCTCGCTACCACAAACATATCATCTACATATTAACCAGGATCCTATCACACAGACTCTCTATCACAAACATACCATCTACATATTAACCAGGATCCTATCACACAGACTCACTACCACAAACATATCATCTACATATTAACCAGGATCCTATCACACAGACTGACTACCACAAACATATCATCTACATATTAACCAGGATCCTATCACACAGACTCTCTACCACAAACATATCATCTACATATTAATCAGGATCCTATCTCACAGACTGACTACCGAAAACATATCATCTACATATTAACCAGGATCCTATGACACAGGCTGACTACGAGAAACATATCATCTACATATTAACCAAGATCCTATCACACAGACTCACTACCACAAACATATCATCTACATATTAACAAGGATCCTATCACACAGACTGACTACCACAAACATATCATCTACATATTAACCAGGATCCTATCACACAGACTCACTACCACGAACATATCATCTACATATTAACCAGGATCCTATCACACAGACTCTCTATCACAAACATACCATCTACATATTAATCAGGATCCTATCTCACAGACTGACTACCACAAACATATCATCTATATATTAAGCAGGATCCTATCACACAGACTCACTGCCACAAACATAGCATCTACATAATAACCAGGATCCTACCACACAGACTGACTACCACAAACATATCATCTACATATTAACCTGAATCCTATCACACATACTGACTACCACAAACATATCATCTACATATTAACCAGGATCCTACCACACAGGCTCACTACCACAAACATATCATCTACATATTAACCAGGATCCTATCACACAGACTGACCACCACACAAACAAAACATCTACATATCAACCAGGATCCTATCACACAGACTGACTATCACAGACATATCATCTACATATTAACCAGGTTCCTACCACACATGCTGACTACCACAAACATAACGTCTACATATTAACCAGGATAATACCACACAGGCTGGCTACCACAAACATATTATCTACATATTAACCAGGATCCTATCACACAGACTGACTACAACAAACATATCATCTACATATTAACCAGCATCCTATCACACAGACTGGCTACCACAAAGATATCACCTACAAATAAACCAGGATCCAATCACACAGACTGGCTACCACAAGCATATCATCTACATATTATCCAGGATCCTATCACACAGACTCACTACCACAAACATATCATCTACATATTAACCAGGATCCTACCACACAGACTGACTACCACAAACATATCATCTACATATTAACCAGGATCCTATCACACAGGCTGACTACCACAAGCATACCATCTACATATTAACCAGGAACCTATCATCACACAGATTGAGTACCACAAACATAACATCTATATATTAACCCGGATCCTAGCACACAGGCTGACTACCACAAACATATCATCTACATATTAACCAGGATCCTATCACACAGACTATCTACCACAAACATATCATCTGCACATTAACCAGGAACCTACCACACAGACTGACTACCACAAACATATCATCTACATATTAACCAGGATAATACCACACAGGCTGGCTACCACAAACATATTATCTACATATTAACCAGGATCCTATCACACAGACTGACTACAACAAACATATCATCTACATATTAACCAGCATCCTATCACACAGACTGGCTACCACAAAGATATCACCTACAAATAAACCAGGATCCAATCACACAGACTGGCTACCACAAGCATATCATCTACATATTATCCAGGATCCTATCACACAGACTCACTACCACAAACATATCATCTACATATTAACCAGGATCCTACCACACAGACTGACTACCACAAACATATCATCTACATATTAACCAGGATCCTATCACACAGGCTGACTACCACAAGCATACCATCTACATATTAACCAGGAACCTAACACACAGATTGAGTACCACAAACATAACATCTATATATTAACCCGGATCCTAGCACACAGGCTGACTACCACAAACATATCATCTACATATTAACCAGGATCCTATCACACAGGCTGACTACAGCAAACATATCATCTACATATTAACCAGGATCCTATCACACAGACTATCTACCACAAACATATCATCTACACATTAACCAGGAACCTACCACACAGACTGACTACCACAAACATATCATCTACATATTAAGCAGGATCCTATCACACAGACAGACTACCACTAACATATCATCTACATATTAACCAGGATCCTATAACTCAGGCTCACAACCACAAAAATATCATCTACATATTAACCAGGATCCTATCACACAGACTGACTACCACAAACATATCATATACATATTAACCTAAATTCCATCACACCGACTGATTACCACAAACATATCATCTACATATTAACCAGGATCCTGACTACCACAAACGTAACATCTACATATTAACCAGGATCCTATCACACAGACTGACTACCACAAACATATCATCTACATATTAATCAGGATCCCATCACACAGACTGACTACCACAAACATATCATCTATATATTAAGCAGGATCCTATCACACAGACTCACTACCACAAACATATCATCTACATAATAACCAGGAACCTATCACACAGACTGACTACAAAAATCGTAGGATCTACATATTAGCCAGGATCCTATCACACAGACTGACTACCACAAACATAGCATCTACATATTAACCAGGATCCTATCACACAGACTGACTACCACAGACATATCATCTTCATTTTAACCAGGATCCTCTCTCACAGCCTGAGTACCACAAACATATCATCTACATATTAACCAGGATCCTACCACACAGACTGACTACCACAAACATATCATCTACATATAAACCAGGATCCTATGACAAAGGCTCGCTACCAGAAACATATCATCTACATATTAACCAGGATCCTATCACACAGACTCTCTATCACAAACATACCATCTACATATTAATCAGGATCCTATCTCACAGACTGACTACCACAAACATATCATCTACATATTAACCAAGATCCTATCACACAGACTCACTACCATGAACATATCATCTACATATTAACCAGCATCCTGTTCCACAGAGTGGCTACAACAAACATATCATCTACATATTAACCAGGATCCTATCTCACAGACTGACTACCACAAACTTATCATCGACATATTAACCAGGATCCTATCACACAGACTCACTACCACAAACATATCATCTACATATTAACCAGGATCCTATCACACAGACTGACTACCACAAACATATCATCTACATATTAACCAGGATCCTATCACACAGACTCTCTACCACAAACATATCATCTACATATTAATCAGGATCCTATCTCACAGACTGACTACCGAAAACATATCATCTACATATTAACCAGGATCCTATGACACAGGCTGACTACGAGAAACATATCATCTACATATTAACCAAGATCCTATCACACAGACTCACTACCACAAACATATCATCTACATATTAACAAGGATCCTATCACACAGACTGACTACCACAAACATATCATCTACATATTAACCAGGATCCTATCACACAGACTCACTACCACGAACATATCATCTACATATTAACCATCATCCTGTCCCACAGAGTGGCTACAACAAACATATCATCTACATATTAACCAGGATCCTGTCACAGAGACTGACTACCACAAACATATCATCTACATATTGACCATGATCCTATCGCAAAGACTGACTACAACAAACATAACATCTACATATTAACCAGGATTCTGACTACCACAAACATAACATTTACATATTGACCAGGATCCTATCGCAAAGACTGACTACAACAAACATAACATCTACATATTAACCAGGATTCTGACTACCACAAACATAACATCTACATATTAACCAAGATCCTACCACACAGGCTGAATACCACAAACATATCATCTACATATTAACAAGGATCCTTACACACAGGCTGATTACCACAAACATATCATCAACATATTAACCAGGATCCTATCGCACAGTCTGACTACCACAAACATATCATCTACATATTAATCAGGCTTACACTCCTGGTAATCGCTGATGACAATGCACAAGGAAACACTTATAAAACATCAAATGCAATTCTGCTGACATTTCGCCAATTTCAACCTGAAACATCAAAATCGCATGGTATCAACCATCCTAAGTGTAACCTGCATATGTTTAAAGGTCACATGCAACCAAAAAATCAAACATAATTAAAACACAATTATCACTTATTCGTGACATATAATGTACATTGCTGGTTATGAAAAAACATATAAACAAAATTATAAGCGTACAATCGCAAATCAAAAGTGCAATATTGTGTACTTCGGTTTACTTCCCAAGAAACGAAGCAGCCGGGATACCGAACCTAATCAGAGCGGGTGGGTGTGCACTCAAGTGTAACGGCTGGTTCATTTGCGTATGCCCTCACGGTGTGTATATGTAGAGATGTTGGGTTTTGTAAATACATGCTCATTTTTTGTGTAGAACATTTTGCCATCAACAGACATCATAACATGTCAAGTGTTCAACTATCACACCTGCCTGTCTGTGTAATTACATAATGTGACAGAGACCGAACTCGGGCCATAAATCAATGCATTTTGTTTATGGTGTATAGCTTGATTGGTGTTAATTTCAAATTGCATGTGGTCAGTGATAGCAGCTGTGTATTAAATATTGTCATTAGCAGACAGGCAGGCAGACACACAGGTGTCAATAAAACAAGACATTGAGTTTTGTCTGTGACAACGACATATCTATATCACAGTTAGAAATTCTGTCAACGCTAAATAATGACATTGCTTTTAAGTATCGAACTGAGAAAGTGACTCGGTAAGAAGAACGTGTGGTGAAATTATATAAACAGTTAATTTACTGTCATAACATATAAAAAGCTCGTGCCTGTGAGATATCAACAAAACATTAGAAAAATAGCTCACACCAAAGCCTTTACCGAGTATTCACCGGACAACCCGCTTCCAAGCTGCGTGAACCTATTTCACTGCGCACGTGCTATGAGCGCAGCCCAGCTGTTGAAACCCGTTTTCCCCAGAAAAGTCGGGGGAAAATTAGTGAAATTGAAAGTTGAATTTGCATTTTTGACGATTTGTTTCGGTAAGTCCATACCGAAAGGTATCAGAATCTGTAAAGTTGTGTTTTACGTTGCATTTGACCTTTAACTGTTATCTTATGGCACAAACAGATAACGTAATGATATAGTTGGTCCAAGGCCCGCCGCGGAGACAGGAGAGCGACTTTGAAGTATTGCTAAGAGGGCATGCTCGCCTTATTTCTCCACTTAGTGTGCGATGTGTAATTTGTTTCATTCAGCAGAATACGTTTGATTAGCCAGGGTCGGATAATGCTTGCATCTCACGGGGAGGCTGCCATCGAGATGTATTCATCATGCGAGAACATTTGACACTGGCTGTATTTACACCGGCGCCAGTCTTGGAGACTGCGTGATTCATATACCTCTGGCATAAAATTCATGCGTGCGTCTAAACGTAAGCTGTTACCTTGCATCTTATCGAAAGATTCAATACCACCGTATGTATATATGTCCTGCGTATCGACTCTTCCGCTGACAGGGCATATATCATACAACACTAAGGCGACGAAATACATTCTGCTGAATTACGTCCCTTGTCCGAGCAAGGATCTGTTGATCCCAGATTTGGCCTGAATCTGATTCCCGAACTCCCCATACCCATGTAGCATGTGTTATATTTGGATGACACTTTCTTAGTTAATTACAAATTCTAGTACTTTTTGAGTTGAGCCCCATCCGGGATTCGAACTCACACCCTCAGAGTCAGGCACCTAATCGCCAACACACAAAGTCAGCCGCCTAACCCGCTCAGCTACCGCGACTTCCACAAAAATTGAAGTCGGACAACTGGTAGTCTAGACTGCGGGCTTTGTGTACCCCTCTGATAAGTCTTAATTGGCACGGCTCCCACGGCCGAAAGCTATGAAATACACAATGCCATTTAGAAAGGGGTGAAATGTAACATATGTTGGGATTTACACTTTGTTAGTAAAGTACAAATTCTAGTACTTTTTGAGTTGAGCCCCATGGCATTGTGTAATCATCCCCATACATATGTTCGTGGGTTTCGTAAAAGTGGCAAATGTCTGCACGCCACTCTCTCATTTATGGAACATAAATACTGTCAGATCGTGGTTCCCACAAACCTCGCCCTCATACCTACTGACGCCATTGTTGGGAACGGAACGGAACGCGTGCCCGTAGTAGTACCTATAAACTAAGTAAACACTGTATCTGGATTATATGAACGTAAGATATAAATATCACAGTGATGAGCTACAGTAGTCCAAGTATCAGGACGCATACCATAGATTCTCTGCCTGCATACTTCATTGAAGTGTTACTAATGTCAGTTGTATGAAGCCTATATTTTTATTTAATGTAAGATATTATAAGTCAAAAATATGAAGGATGATCTATGAGATACTTGCAGGACCCGACTCTGGTAGCAGGCGATATATTACCCAGTCGAAATGGCAAACATGAACAAGTGAGTGTTAGCAAACTCACCAATCCTGCCTCCCAGAACATACAATTTGGATTCAAAGGATGTATAACAGGTCAATCGATGGCGTGATAACTGTAAAAACATAAAAAGGGTAAAACAAAACTATTTACGAGTACAGGAAGAAATACTTAGATAGCATGACATTGAAACTAAATTGAATATTCCAGTTTCTCTGTTTTCTGGTCGTGACAATAGATATTTAGAAACACTTGGGTAAGCGGTGGTATATTCTAATCTCTAACAGAACACTACTTCAAGCACACGTTATGCACGTTGACACTGACATGTAGACTATGATGGGACACTGATATGTAGACTATGATGGAACACTGACATGTAGACTATGATGGGACACTGACATGTAGACTATGATTGAACACTGACATGTAGACTATGATGGGACACTGACATGGAGGCTATGATGGGTTACTGGCATGTAGGCTATGATGCGACACTGACATGTAGACTGTGATGGGACACTGACATGGAGGCCATGATGGGACACTGACATGTAGACTATGATGGGACACTGGCATGTAGGCTATAATGCGACACTGGCATGTAGACTATGATGGGACACTGACATGTAGACTATGATGGGACACTGACATGTAGACTATGATGGAACACTGACATGTAGACTGTGATGGAACACTGACATGTAGGCTATGATGGGACACTGACATGTAGACTATGATGGGACACTGACATGTAGACTATGATTGAACACTGACATGTAGACTATGATGGAACACTGACATGTAGACTATGATAGGACACTGACATGTAGGCTATGATGGGACACTGACATGGAGGCTATGATGGGACACTGACATGGAGGCTATAATGGGACACTGAAATGTAGACTATGATGGGACACTGACATGTAGACTATGATTGGACACTGACATGTAGGCTATGATGGGACACTGAAATGTAGACTATGATGGGACACTGACATGTAGGCTATGATGGAACACTGACATGTAGACTATGATGGGACACTGACATGTAGGCTATGATAGGACACTGTCATGGAGGCTATAATGGGACACTGACATGTAGACTATGATGGGACACTGACATGTAGACTATGATGGAACACTGACATGTAGGCTATGATGGGACACTGTCATGTAGGCTATGATGGGACACTGGCATGTAGGCTCTGATGAGACACTGACATGTAGACTATGATGGGACACTGACATGTAGACTATGATGGGACACTGACATGTAGACTGTGATGGAATACTGACATGTAGACTATGATTGAACACTGACATGTAGACTATGATAGGACACTGACATGTAGACTGTGATGGAATACTGACATGTAGACTTTGATGGGACACTGACATGTAGACTATGATGGGACACTGACATGTAGACTGTGATGGAATACTGACATGTAGACTATGATGGGACACTGACATGTAGACTATGATGGAATACTGACATGTAGACTATGATGGGACACTGACATGTAGGCTCTGATGGGACACTGACATGTAGGCTATGATGGAACACTGACATGTAGACTATGATGGGACACTGACATGTAGACTGTGATGGAATACTGACATGTAGACAATGATGGGACACTGACATGTAGACTATGATGGGACACTGACATGTAGACTATGATAGGATATAGAGGGATACATATCGACGCTGATGGAGCTTATCGGGTTTTAGAAGGTTCCATCGTGGTGATGTAAGAAAATGTCGACATCCTTTCCTGCAGAAAGGCTTGCTACAAAGCACTCATAGGTTTGGAAGAGATGACAAGTCGACGGTGTCAAATTGAAATACAGGGTATGTTCTATGAGTTCCAAACTACGGTTAAGCATTGCAGACACGGCAGATTTGTGCAGGTGCATTGCTCTGGTGGAACATACCTACAGAGAGTTGTCCATGACATGTATCATTCTCACGATGTTCTCACGCACCGGTCAAAGTAGAGGAGCATAATATTGACCATAAAGTGCCTGGCCTTTCGACAGTTTTTGCCTCATGTATTATTCCGAAGCTATCTCCATGTCAGCGGGTTGAACTGGCTTGGAAGGAATGTTTCCACTGTTTGGAATGCTGTTTGGTCTTTGGCTGACAGCGAGGAACTCTAGATTCATCCATCGTTAGCAATCGCTCAACAAAGCCGGTTCATCTGCATCAAGAGATGATCAGCTTGGAAGATTGGAACAGAGTGCACTGAAACCCTTGTCCTGCCTCGTCCATGGCTGCTATGTGACGTTATGAGTTGCTCATCATCCATCCATCATCATATTCCTCAGTAGAAGCAGCTGAAGGTCGTTCTGATCAAAGATTACCATCGATGCTCGCTTACCGTTTTGAACACCTTCATCGAAATCTGAACAGCGACAAATGAAGGAACAACATCTTCCTTAACCTGTGACGCCATCAACAGACAGTCAACCTCAGTGACACATCTTATCATCTGTGGTGATACCTAGGTCTGAATCTGGGAATCTTGTAATCAGATACTCGTCACCTCCGGAACGCAAATAGTGCAAATGTTTTGATCTTTCGACTGAAAACCCTGAACAGCTGGAAGGTGCCAGAGACTGTAACCATGGCGATTCCACTCAGTGTACAGCTGGAAGGTACACAGAGACTGTAACCAAGGCGATCCTCGTCACTGTACAGCTAGAAGGTGCCAGAGACAGTAACCATGGCGATTCCACTCAGTGTACAGCTGGAAGGTACCAGAGACTGTAACCAACCAAGGCGATCCTCGTCACTTTACAGCTGGAAGGTACCAGAGACTATAACCAAGGGGATCCTCGTCACTGTACAGCTAGAAGGTGCCAGAGACTAAAGCCAAGGCGATCCTCGTCACTGTACAGCTGGAAGGTGCCAGAGACTGTAACCAAGGCGATCCTCGTCACTGTACAGCTGAAAGGTGCCAGAGACTGAAGCCAAGGCGATCCTCATCACTGTACAGCTAGAAGGTGCCAGAGACTGTAACCAAGGCGATCCTCGTCACTGTACAGCTGGAAGGTGCCAGAGACTGAAGCCAAGGCGATCCTCGTCACTGTACAGCTAGAACGTGCTAGAGACTGTAACCATGGCGATCCTCGTCACTGTACAGCTAGGGGGTGCCAGAGACAGTAACCATGGCGATTCCACTCAGTGTACAGCTGGAAGGTGCCAGAGACTGTAACCAACCAAGGCGATCCTCATCACTGTACGTCCAGCAGGTGCCAGAGACTGTAACCATTGCGATCCTCGTCACTGTACAGCTAGAAAGTGCCAGAGACTGTAACCATGGCGATTCCACTCAGTGTACAGCTGGAAGGTACCAGAGACTGTAGCCAAAGCGATTCTCGTCACTGTCTAGCTAAATCGTGTTCTGGGGGGAAGGGCGGTGATGCACCAAAGTTACTCACTCGCCTCTGAACAAGATGCAGTGATGTGTCATATTCACATCTGAACAGTAGGCAGTGGAGTGTCATACTCACTTCTGAACAGGGGCAGTGATGTGTCATACTCACTTCTGAACAGGAGGCAGTGGAGTGTCAAACTCACTTACTAAGGTACATTGTATGTGGGGATCCGCACTCGCGCATTCACAGTTGGAGATGAGGTCATCACTCACTCACTCATAACTGAACGAGGAATTAATGCTTCGTGAGTTATATCTTGTCTCTGCAGCGTCGATCAATTCAAATGACAAAACGGAATGAAGGCCTTCCTATATCTAACACCGTCTCCTCAACATCAGTCCAAACCACAGCCATAATGTAACCACAAACAGTGTCATAATTCCAAGTCAGTTCCATAGCGGTAACTTTATATTACAAGAAAGAAATGTGTTTCATTAGCGTGTCTTGTAGTAAGATTACAGCCCAGGGGAATCATTGCTCGGATTGTTTTATAGACAACCATTAAGAGGATATAAGATTATATTGGCAAGCGACCATGCAATCTAGTACCTATCATTAGAAAGAATCCTAGTATCCATAACTGATCACAACAAAATTGGTTCTTCAATTGACAGAAACAGCCTATTGCTGACTGATACACGTGAAACAGTGAAACAGCCTTTTGCTGGCAGATAGACCTGAAACATCATATTGCTGACAGATAGACGTGAAACAACCTATTGCTCACAGATAGACGTGAAACATCATATTGCAGACAGATACACGTGAAACATCATATTGCAGACACATAGACATGAAACAACCTATTGCTGACAAATAGACTTGAAACATCCTGTTGCTGACAGATAGACGTGAAACATCATGTTGCTGACAGATAGACCCGAACCAGCCTATTGATGACAGATACATGTGAAACGTCATGCTGCTGACAGATAGACGTGAAACATCATGTTGCTGACAGATAGACGTGAACCAGCCTATTGATGACAGATACATGTGAAACATCCTGTTGCGGACAGATACACGTGAAACATCCTGTTGCTGACAGATACACCTGAAACATCCTGTTGCTGACAGATAGACATGAAACATCCTGCTGCTGACAGATGGACGTGAAACGTCCTGTTGCTGACAGATAGACGTGAACCAGCCTATTGATGACAGATACATGTGAAACATCCTGTTGCTGACAGATACACGTGAAACATCCTGTTGCTGACAGATACACCTGAAACATCCTTTTGCTGACAGATAGACGTGAAACATCATGTTGCTGACAGATAGACGTGAAACATCATGTTGCTGACAGATAGACCCGAACCAGCCTATTAATGACAGATACATGTGAAACATCATGTTGCTGACAGATAGACGTGAAACATCATGTTGCTGACAGATAGACGTGAACCAGCCTATTGATGACAGATACATGTGAAACATCCTGTTGCGGACAGATACACGTGAAACATCCTGTTGCTGACAGATACACCTGAAACATCCTGTTGCTGACAGATAGACGTGAAACATCCTGCTGCTGACAGATGGACGTGAAACGTCCTGTTGCTGACAGATAGACGTGAACCAGCCTATTGATGACAGATACATATGAAACATCCTGTTGCTGACAGATACACGTGAAACATCCTGTTGCTGACAGATACACCTGAATCATCCTTTTGCTGACAGATAGACGTGAAACATCATGTTGCTGACAGATAGACGTGAACCAGCCTATTGATGACAGATACATGTGAAACATCCTGTTGCTGACAGATACACGTGAAACATCCTTTTGCTGACATATACACGTGAAACATCCTGTTGCTGACAGATACACGTGAAACATCCTTTTGCTGACAGATAGACGTGAAACATCCTTTTGCTGACAGATGGGCGTGAACCAGCCTATTAATGACAGATACATGTGAAACATCATGTTGCTGGCAGATACACGTGAAACATCCTGTAGCTGACAGATACATGTGAAACATCCTGTTGCGGACAGATAGACGTGAAACATCCTTTTGCTGGCAGATGGACGTGAAACATCCTGTTGCTGACAGATACACGTGAAACATCCTGTTGCTGACAGATGGACGTGAAACGTCCTGTTGCTGACAGATACACGTGAACCAGCCTATTGATTACAGATACATGTGAAACATCCTTTTGCTGGCAGATACACGTGAAAATTCCTGTAGCTGACAGATACACCTGAAACATCCTGTTGCTGACAGATACACGTGAAACATCCTTTTGCTGGCAGATGGACGTAAAACATCCTGTTGATGACAGATGGACGTGAAACATCCTGTTGCTGACAGATACACGTGAAACATCCTGTTGCTGACAGATAGACGTTAACCAGCCTATTGCTGACAGATAGACGTGAAACAGCCTACTGCTAACAGACGTGAAACAGTGTAGTGCTGATGTGTACGTGTGAACAACATCGCAACACATTTACAGCGCGAAAAAGGGTAGTGTATATTTGGACATAATATATAGCAGATGATGTGTTCTGTACGATAGACATATCCACGTATAATGGCAGAGAGAAGATAGTTGGCAATGCTTCAGTCCGGGGATAATGAGTGTACTGCCCTACTTGTGGGCAGGATCCCAGTATCTCAAGCTGCTGTGATTGAAGCGTGCGGTACATGCCCACGGCACAGAAAAAGAGCACCTTCTCAAGCTACACACAAGTGATAATATTTGTGGGCTTCAACAATTACGATACTGAAAAACACACATTATGTGTCGTAATGTAGTGATGGTAAACAAGCGTATTCTGGCATGATATACTTCACATAACTAGGCATTCTTCAGCTGGACATTCTCGCTTACTGGATGTGTTTTTTCGGTACGGCAAAATCTTTCATAATTGATCATTCTTCAACACCCGACGACTGGACATACGATATCCTGACTAAGTAGTCCTCTCCATCAACATCATGTTGGGAGGATGTTGTATAAAGGCAACATTTTTATTTTCTATGTTTCTCATCGCCCGACCGACCCTTCTAATTTTATTGCCGAGCACCAAAACAACTTTTTTTTTTCATTCCAACACTGCCGACTCGAACCTAAAACGTACCGCCTCGTCACATAAAATGGTTATCTTTTAACCAGACGCTGCCACAAGGCCAAAGAACGCGAGAAATTGTAATAAGAATTACGATAAATGAGAATCAAGAACATTATTCAGATAATGTAGTCTTTATTAAGCTTTTATGGTTGTTGTTGTTGTTTTCCAACCGATCGACCCGTGTTCAGAATTTGGTGGCTACGTGAAACACATAAAAATATGATGCCCTAACAGCAACACGATGTTGCAGACGCTGTTGTAATCGCTTGACTATGATGTTGGGAGGATGCTGTTTAACAGCAGACGCAATGTTACAGACGCTGCTCTACTCGACCATGATGTTGGGGGGATGTTGTATAACAGCAAACGCGATTTGGCAGACACTGTTGTAATCGAGTATGATGTTGCAGTCGATCAGTTCCAGAATCTGACGCCATTGTCTGTTAGATACAACTCAAAGATCGTCCATTAATACCAATTGCTATGATTACAGACAGTCGCTATACAGTAAATGGTTGATGGCGGTACTGTCCACCTGCTGTCTGTTGCAGGAGTGGGAACTACAGTATAAATGCGTGCTCACCACAGTGGCCAATACAAATAAGTGGGGCATTTCACAATGGGGTCAGCATTCACTTGGAGTTGCTATACCGCCATGCAAATGGCCGTCTCAATGCTCCACAGACCCCTGAGGTGGAGACATGTGACAAATGGGCACAACGTTGATAGGATATATCACAACGACGACCAACAAACACATATTGCGTCTACAAGGAACACTGGGCATCCAGTGATGATCGTGGCGAACGTTGAACATATAATTTATTTGAACATTGTCCAGACATATACTCAATCTGGCTTTATCACGAGCCCGTGAAGAGGTCACGTGTAAACACAGCACGTGCTTCGAGTGGACTTCACTGACCAGTAGCACTGTGCATGGTTGTTATCTATGGTGGCTGATTAGGGCCATCGCTTTCTCGCCTTAAAAGTCGGAGGCGAGAAAGCGAGAAAGCGATATCACGAGACGAGAAAGCGATAACACGAGATGAGAAAGCGATAGCACGAGACGAGAAAGCGATAACGCGAGACGAGAAAGCGATAACGCGAGACGAGAAAGCGATAACACGAGACGAGAAAGCGATAGCACGAGACGAGAAAGCGATATCATTGCGCGAGAAAGCGATAGAGCAAGAAAGCGAGAAAGCAATAGAGCGAGAAAGCGATATTACCCACAATTCAGTGCTGTCTGCGCATGATCGACTACAAACGGGAGCTCAGTCGCCATCGTAATTTCTGGATAGTATTAAGTGGTTTTCAGTAATGTTCTTGCTCACGAAGGGCGTTGTATGACTTTTAAGGACGTTTAGAGAATATCTTATAGAGATGTAGACTTTCCTTTGACAAGCAATTTGTACGTATGCAATAATCATATCGTGAAATAACGGAAACGTTCATTTTGTGGTGTGACTTAAGGAATTACATATTTTATGACATGACTGGATTCGAATTGTCTTAACCAACTTAATCACACCATCCAATTGAATTATTTCTTTGATGGGCATTTTAGAAGTTGAGTTGATGAAGAATAATTATTCAATTATTATGGATATACAACTTCTTGTATTCTGTGGTGGCTACGTTTCGACATAGATTCTAATGCCGTTGTCAAGCAAGTGATACATGAGTAACAAATTGAGAGAATATATACATGAGTTGTTGTTACAGTAGATAGGGAATGATTTGTTTTTACAATAAGTGAGGTTGGTGTACAACGCTTGTAGAAGAGTTTGAGTAAGTTGATTGGAAGCCAGAGGGGTGATATACAAGGACTGAGTTAGAACTTATAGAAAGCCAGGTGGATGTATATACAAAAGATGGGGTTGATGGACATAGTTGAATTGAAGCAGATAATATACACAAGAAATATTATTGATTACTTTATCAAGTGATGGTAGGCATTGGGAATGTACTATCCTTCATCTCTGTTGAGAGCGGATCGTATCTTCTTGATGTGTACTGCTTCCAAAAGTTTACGAATTTTGTAGTCTGACTGGTTCTTTTCTATGGTTTTCTTTGAATTATGATATTGTGTGACAAATGTGTCGGAAGTGCCAGATGAAAGGGAGGGACCTATGACAAATAAGGCATTGTGACGAGTATCTTTTCATGGTGATTTCCACCATGAGTGGCCAGCACTAAGACAATCAACCACATCCAAACCATCATCCTAAAATAAAATCACTGAGTGAGTGTGTGAATTGAAATATATGTCGCCTAAGAGCAATACCATTCCACAGTCAATGGTGTAATCTAAGCAAATAAAAGGATGCAGTCAAACGTTCGTCTAATCAAAGTTGAAAATAGTACGCAGTTAAACGCTGGCCTAGCCATATATAGTGAACTTCTTTGGATGGCATTTAGAAGTTCGTGTGATGAACAACGGGGAAAGTTATATGGATATGCAACTCCTTTATTATAATGTAAGCGACATTTTGGTCTGCCAATTTCAAACCCGTTCTGCCATCAAAATATCTATCAAAACCCATCTTTTCCCCCACGTTTTCTTCTAACAAAATTTAGATAATAGACATGTTATACCAACAACTGGTTTTCTACAATATATTGTTACACTCCGCCGCCATTTTGACTGTATGTAGTAATTGATGTGTGTGATATGTACTCTTATACCACTATTGGTGGTCTATTGAGAATAAAAGTAAAGTAATTGGCTACAGCTGGACGTGGTTACATATGTTTTGATAAGCTGATTGGTGACGCGTGTATCCAATTAACCTTTCGTAACATTTTCGTTTCCAGAGGAGGACTTGAAACTCGTTCAATATATGGAACTATCTACCTGTATCATCTTGTTTATAACTCATGTCAAAACGATTCAAATCGAATGAGAGCAATAGGTGACATTCACTCGGATGCAGACAAATTGAATAGGGAACGGTGAACAAGCTGTAAGCTTATATGAACACCACTCCCTTACAAAAACAAATAACAATTACATAGTTTGGCTGTTAGTCATGTATACGATGTACATAGTCCAAAAGAAGAGAGGTATGTCGAAAGCATAGGTTGAGAGTAAACAATCATTATCTTGAGAAAAGGGCGTCAAATCTGCCTGACTTTACGATATATATAAATGAACAGATTCAAGAATCTGCATATTTACAGGTGCAGTTGCATGGACATTTCCGAATAGTACTGAGTCTAATGTATATGTTTTTGGTAAAAGTACATGTTATTTCGAGTTACAGTATATATTGGACAAGTAAAGAAAAAGTGAAAACTATCCTCATTTGCTAGTCCACATGAGCATATCGGACTTTCTAAAACGTATGTTTCATATTGTGAGCATTGAGGTCACTGCAGCCAAATAAACCCGCCTACACATCTACAAAACATTTATCATGTACACACTGGAGTGAGTCGCTCCCGTCCTTCTCTATCCCCAACTAAACTCCTTACAATATATAAAAAAACCATAGGTGCAAAGACTAGTACCTACTAGATAGTGGTTACTAGAAGAAACCAAATTACACAATAAATACTATACTGGGTCTGAAAACAAAATATCAAAACAGCAAACAAAAAAAAGCACCCTTAAATTCAGAATAAACCCTTTAAAACATCCCTACCCAGCCACACATTACAGCGTAAACTCGATTATCTAGACTAACTCACAATGTCAAGGCCACACACCGCACGTTTCACAACCAATAAGTCACAATATACTTTACATTACTTACTTAGTTGAATTTATACGCAATCAACTTCCCAACCCTCTTACGTCCAACTTCTCAACTCCCCATCTAAACTAAATTATTTTCAATATACAGGGGTTTTATGATATAGTGCTTTATTCCCCAAGTAATAATTATATGACGTTTTTGTTAAACACCTATGACGTCTGTCGATGACTTGTGGCACTGTCTCAAGTAGATAGCTGGGATATGGGGACAGACAGACATATAAGTATGTAGACAAGCCATTCTTGTAGAAGTATGGAAGACGATGGCACATACATTTAGAACAATACCTTTTTCACATAAAAGTAGAAATATGTATGTGTGAAATAGGCACACATAAAAAGACCAGATGAAAGGCACAGGGTGTATAAAAATTCCATCACTGAAACAATAAAGCCCGACGGGGAGTTCATTTGGTTGGTTTGTTGTTTAATACCGCACTGGAATACGATGTTACGGAGTATATTCTTATCCTTCATCAGGTGAATGAAGAGACTAGAAACTAGGAAACAGAAAGCTAAAGACGTACATTTGAAACAACAGTGATTAGATAACAAGGGAAGCCAGTGCTTAATTAGCGCTATATTGGTAGGGTGGATGGACAAATGGGAGCCAGGGATTGTTAATCCCGGCATGAATAATGAGATAACAATGGTGGCATTTAACAAGGGAAATGACAATAAAGAAATGCAAGCCAGGAATTAATCCAGACCTAATTAGTGATGTAACAATAAATTAAATGATTGGTATCCTTTTTACAGACTTTTTAAGAGCACTCATTTATTTCAACGAAAACACACTCGGTTTCTGGAGTTATTGTTAGATTATTGTTTGGACAAGTTAAAGGATTAATTAGAAAAGTACCACAGAATTTGAAAGCATGTTCATGTTGTTTCTATACGACTAAACCAAATGAAAATAAACCCTCCTGTTGGATTAAATCATACGCATGTTAGACGTCATGTGCAGACAGGGCAGAATTATGTGAAATATCGCTTTCTCGCTTTATCGCTTTCTCGCGCTATCGCTTTCTCGATCTATCGGTTTCTCGCTCTATCGGTTTCTCACTCTCTCGCTTTCTCGCTTTCCTTTTTAGCTTTCTCGCTCTATCGCTCTATCGCTTTCTCGCCTTGGTATATCGCTTTTTCGCTCTATCGCTTTCTCGCTCTATCGCTTTCTCGCGTAATGGTATCGCTTTCTCGTCTCGTGCTATCGCTTTCTCGTCTCGAGTTATCGCTTTTTCGTCTCGCGTTATCGCTTTCTCGTCTCGCGTTATCGCTTTCTCGTCTCGTGCTATCGCTTTCTCGTCTCGTGTTATCGCTTTCTCGTCTCGTGCTATCGCTTTCTCGTCTCGTGATATCGCTTTCTCGCCTCCGAATTTTAAGGCGAGAAAGCGATGGCCCTAATCAGCAACCATAGTTATCTGCGTAGATCATACATTACCTGTACGTAAATGATATTGTAATCTACATAGGACAAGATGTGATATAATACTCGATTTATCGGGACTTTGGAAACCATATATTATTAATGCTATACTCTCCCCCCCCAAAAGAAACGCATAGGTGATATTGATGTGTTAAATTTCAAATATGTTTAAACATTAGTGTTTGATTGTTAGAATTTCGCCATTATAGTGCTCGTCTGTGTACATGGAACTAATGCGCAGCGCAGAAACGCATCTTCGGAAACTTCATGCACATTTACATTGAATAGTGTCAAATTGCATGAAAATGTCACGGAAAAAGGTGGTTCGCAATATGCACGTGCAGCTCTGAGGACTCGTGAGCAGGGACATTGCCTGTGTATAATGCCGTTTTGATTTTATACGGTCATTGGCATTTTTAGTTCAATGAAAAAGTTCAATGCCGTGACTCACTGATGTAAATCGACACATCTCAATTTGCCGTTGCACGTCACCTTAATTTTAACCAGAGTATCATCCGTCGTTCATGGGGCGGCTTCGAAGTGGTAGACCTCGGAATACCACTGCAGCGCAGGAGAGGTACATCCGGGTACTTCATTTGTGTAATCGAACTATCACAGCAACTGCAAGGGCAGAGCCTGGTTTGATAAGTGTGTAGGCGTAAACCATTCGTCATCGTTTACGATACGAGAAGCTGGACTTCAAGTCAGAAAACTCTATTTTGGCCGTATGCTGCGACGACTACATCGACGTCGGCAGTTTCAGCGGTGCGATTACGTTTGAATTTGGAACCTTCAAAACTTGCGACGTGTACGAATCACGCATTCTGTTTCAGTGCCGTAACGGAAGAGTACGTGTCTATAACAGCAATATGAACGTTTTGCCCAGAATTGTGTCGCCCACGTTGACCGACACGGTGGTGATAGTGTCATGATGTGGGGAACCATATCTTACACGCAGAAACCTAACTTTGTGCGCTTTCAGGGCAATTTAACTGCTATGTGGTACAGAGAAAAACTCTTAATGATTCACATGGTTCCGATCGGTGATCGCCAGAGGGAGTTGTTCCAGCAAGATAATGTCAGGCCTCACACAGTACATGCCACTATTCAGCATCTTCAGAATGAGAACACTACATTGCTTCCCTGGCCTTCCCAATCGCCCAACTTCAGTGCTTCCATTGCATTCCAAATCGCCCATCGAGAATTTATGGGATGACCTCGGCCAACGCATACGTGAACGCCAACCGGCGCCGGATCAACATGCCGAGACGGTGCAGAGCAGTTTTGGCTACTTATGGTGGCCACTCTGGATCTTGAAGACAACTCACACAACTGTGAACGCCCAACTTATGAAACATTTCTTAATTTATGCATATTAACCGATCTTTTACACTGTGGAATTTGGCTGCACGTGATCCAGAATTACATGTGCTATCTCACTTTAAATTTAGCAGATGGAATTCGTGAAAATACACAGATGCATTTCATTTTTGGAAGTGTATATATTATGCCTCAGTAAGGAGTCAGCAATAGCATATGAGAGGAGAGTAGCTAGATGGAAGTATCGTTTATTTATATGTAGGTATGGTCAACTTACATTTTAGTATAATCTCAAGATGATACATTGAGGCACTGTGGCACTAATACGCGTCCATACTTCCTTAAGTTTGCACGCTGAGTGAACAGTCCACGGACGAATACTCAGCTCCGAGTGTTGTATTCATACCCCTCATTACGTCTTCTTCAAACTTTGTATTTCGGTAATGTAATACATGTAATACATGCACTACTGCACGCATTCCGTGTATAGGCCTGTTACACCTTACAGTGCGGATATTGCCAATCATATGATGTGTTGTCTTGGACGGGTACCAGGGACACGGCGGTGATTGTTATATCTGACACATGATGACTGGTGATACTGGTATTGTTTGCACTATTCAGGTTATCAGGCGCTGGGTAACATGCCGTTGTATCGCTCCTCCGTGCTCAGTAACGGATGGCTGAGGAAAGAGTTCGAGCCTACACCCATCATGTCCACCTACATCCTTGCGTTCGTCGTCGCAGACTTCAAATCCAGAAATTACAGTTTTAACAGTGGCTACCAGGTATTGTAGAGTGTCCGACAGGTAATGGGTAGCCTCGTACAATGTTTGTGTCACTCACCACCACCTCACTACCATGTTTGTGTCTGTCACGTCCACCTTCCTACCATGTTTGTGTCAGTCACCATCACCTCACTACCATGTTTGTGTGAGTCACGTCCACCTCCCTACCATGTTTGTTAGTCACCTCCATCTTCCTACCATGTTTGTGTCAGTCACGTCCACCTCCCTACCATGTTTGTGTCAGTCACTTGCACCTCCCCAACATGTTTGTGTCAGTCACTTCCACCTCCCTACCAAGTTTGTGTCTGTCACATCAACCGTCCGACCATGTTTGTGTGAGTCACGTCCACCTTCCTACCATGTTTGTGTGAGTCACCTCCACCTCCCTACCATGTTTGTATCAGTCACCTCCACCTTCCTGTCATGTTTGTGTCAGTCACCTCCACCTCCCTACCGTGTTTGTGTGAGTCACCTCCACCTCCCTACCATGTTTGTGTCTGTCACCTCCACCTCCCTACCATGTTTGTGCCAGTCACCTCCACCTCCCTACCATGTTTGTGTCTGTCACCTCCACCTCCCTACCATGTTTGTGTCAGTCACCTCCACCTCCCTACCATGTTTGTTTCAGTCACGCCCGCCTACCATGTTTGTTTCAGTCACGCCCGCTTCCCTACCATGTTTGTCTGTCACCTCCACCTCCCTACCATGTTTGTGTCTGTCACCTCCACCTCCCTACCATGTTTGTGTCTGTCACCTCCACCTCCCTACCATGTTTGTGTCTGTCACCTCCACCTCCCTACCATGTTTGTGTCTGTCACCTCCACCTCCCTACATGTTTGTGTCAGTCACCTCCACCTCCCTACATGTTTGTGTCAGTCTGTCCACCTCCACTCCACCTCCCACCATGTTTGTGTCTGTCACCTCCACCTCCCTACATGTTTGTGTCTGTCACCTCCACCTCCCTACATGTTTGTGTCAGTCACCTCCACCTCCCTACCATGTTTGTGTCTGTCACCTCCACCTCCCTACATGTTTGTGTCAGTCACCTCCACCTCCCTACCATGTTTGTGTCTGTCACCTCCACCTCCTACCATGTTTGTGTCTGTCACCTCCTACCCAGTCCTCCCTACCATGTTTGTCACCTCCACCTCCACCTACATATTTGTCACCTCCACCTCCCTACCATGTTTGTGTCTGTCACCTCCACCTCCCCACCATGTTTGTGTCAGTCACCTCCACCTCCTACCATGTTTGTGCCAGTTCCACCTGTCATGTTTGTGTCAGTCACCTCCACCTCCTACCATGTTTGTGTCTGTCACCTCCACCTCCCTACCATGTTTGTGTGTCTGTCACCTCCACCTCACCTCCTACCATGTTTGTGTCTGTCACCTCCACCTCCCTACCATGTTTGTGTCTGTCACCTCCACCTCTGTCACCTCCACCTCCCCTACATGTTTGTGTCTGTCACCTCCACCTCCCTACCATTTGTGTGTGTCCTCCACCTCACCTCCACTGTCCCTACCATGTTTGTGTGTGTCTGTCACCTCCACCTCCCCATGTTTGTGGTGTCACCTCCACCTGTCTGTGTGTCTGTCCACCTCCCTACCATGTTTGTGTCTGTCACCTCCACCTCCCTACATGTTTGTGTCTGTGTCCTCCACCTCCTACCATGTTTGTGTCTGTCACCTCCACCTCCCTACATGTTTGTGTCTGTCACCTCCACCTCCTCCCTACCATGGTTGTGTCTGTCACCTCCACCTCCCTACCATGTTTGTGTCTGTCACCTCCACCTCCTCCACCTACATGTTTGTGTCTGTCACCTCCACCTCCCTACCTCACCATGTTTGTGTCATGTCACCTCCACCTCCCTACATGTTTGTGTCTGTCACCTCCACCTCCCTACATGTTTGTGTCTGTCACATCCACCTCCCTACCATGTTTTGTGTCTGTCACCTCCACCTCCCTCACCTCCATGTTTGTGTGTCTGTCACCTCCACCTCCCTACATGTTTGTGTCTGTCACCTCCACCTCCCTACATGTTTGTGTCTGTCACCTCCACCTCCACCCTACCATGTTTGTGTCTGTCACCTCCACCTCCCTACCATGTTTGTGTCTGTCACCTCCACCTCCCTACATGTTTGTGTCTGTCACCTCCACCTCCCTACCTCCCTACATGTTTGTGTCTGTCACCTCCACCTCCCTACCATGTTGTGTTGTGTGTCTGTCACCTCCACCTCCCTACCATGTGTGTGTCTGTCACCTCCACCTCCCTACCATGTTTGTGTCTGTCACCTCCACCTCCCTACCATGTTTGTGTCTGTCACCTCCACCTCCCTACACGTGTTTGTGTCAGTCACCTCCACCTCCCTACCATGTTTGTGTCTGTCACCTCCACCTCCCTACATGTTTGTGTCTGTCACCTCCACCTCCCTACATGTTTGTGTCAGTCACCTCCACCTCCCTACCATGTTTGTGTCTGTCACCTCCACCTCCCTACATGTTTGTGTCTGTCACCTCCACCTCCCTACCATGTTTGTGTCTGTCACCTCCACCTCCCTACCATGTTTGTGTCAGTCACTTCCACCTCCCTACCATGTTTCTGTCAATTATCTCTACTTTCCAGGACGTGTTTGTAATGATGACATCTACTTTCCAGGACGTGTTTGTAACGATGACATCTATTTTCCAGGACGTGTTTGTAACGATGACATATTCTGTCCCGTAGCTCCGTATTTGGGCCCAGCCTGATGCCTACTCACAGACTAAAC
Source organism: Haliotis rubra (assembly GCF_003918875.1). NCBI lineage: Eukaryota > Metazoa > Mollusca > Gastropoda > Lepetellida > Haliotidae > Haliotis > Haliotis rubra. Next base: position 133,812 of record NW_025765056.1, read on the forward strand.
ACGCCCTGGACTTCGGCGTGAAAACGTACAACTTCTTCACTGAGTACTTCAACACGTCGGATGTAGTACCTAAGGCGGGTCAGTATTCACCCATATACACACATCAGACTTCTTTTAGTACAAACATTTATGACAGATAAGTTTTAATAGCCATAGTCCATGTTGATTTTATGATGATAATTGCTGAGTTTATAAAAAACCCCACTGATTTCCATACCAAACCATGTATGGCCCACATTCAAAATGTGATTTTGCGTATCGTACACGATTCAAAGTCAATACTGTATGACAGCACGCTCCTCCTCATACCCCCTGTCAGTCTCCAGATCATCCGAAAGGGCAGTCTGCGCAATTCCTCGTGTAAAGCAGCTTCCAATTGGGCCAGGTTCTGTACAGGAGGATCCCTTTGTTGCACAACGACGTCGGGTTGTCGTTGATCCAAAAGGTTAATATCGGGGCTCATATCGGAGATATGTCAAGGGGTGATTTACTAAGTACTTTGTGTATAGTTATGATAAATATATAATAATAATCATACATACAAAACGTACATCAGTTGTCTCTGTCCCCCAGATCACGTGGCGGTTCCTGACTTCAGTGGAGGCGCTATGGAGAACTGGGGACTGGTCATCTACCGCGAGACGGCGCTGCTCTACGACCCCTATGTTTCCTCCAGCTCCAACAAGTACATGGTGACACTCATCATGGCACACGAGATCGCACACACGGTCAGTATCGGCTGTCTGAGTCTGAATGGGAAGTCAGTGTTTGATCAGATGTCTTGATGATGAACACACGGTCAGTATCGGATGTCTGAGTCTGAATGGGAAGTCAGTGTTTGATCAGATGTCTTGATGATGAACACACGGTCAGTATCGGATGTCTGAGTCTGAATGGGAAGTCAGTGTTTGATCAGATGTCTTGATGATGCACACACGGTCAGTATCGGATGTCTGAGTCTGAATGGGAAGTCAGTGTTTGATCAGATTCCTTGATGATGCACACACGGTCAGTATCGGATGTCTGAGTCTGAATGGGAAGTCAGTGTTTGATCAGATGTCTTGATGATGCACACACGGTCAGTATCGGATGTCTGAGTCTGAATGGGAAGTCAGTGTTTGATCAGATGTCTTGATGATGCACACACGGTCAGTATCGGATGTCTGAGTCTGAATGGGAAGTCAGTGTTTGATCAGATTCCTTGATGATGCACACGGTCAGTATCGGATGTCTGAGTCTGAATGGGAAGTCAGTGTTTGATCAGATGTCTTGATGATGCACACACGGTCAGTATCGGATGTCTGAGTCTGAATGGGAAGTCAGTGTTTGATCAGATTCCTTGATGATGCACACACGGTCAGTATCGGATGTCTGAGTCTGAATGGGAAGTCAGTGTTTGATCAGATGTCTTGATGATGCACACACGGTCAGTATCGGATGTCTGAGTCTGAATGGGAAGTCAGTGTTTGATCAGATTCCTTGATGATGCACACACGGTCAGTATCGGTTGTCAGAGTATCGACGTTGGGTGGGAAGTCAGTGTTTGATCAGATTTGATGATGAACACACGGTCAGTATCGGCTGTCTGAGTCTGAACGTTGGGTGGGAGGTCAGTGTTTGATCAGATGTCTGGATGATGAACACACGGTCAGTATCGGCTGTCTGAGTTTGAACGCTGGGTGGGAGGTCAGTGTTTGATAAGATGTCTTGATGATGAACACATGGTCAGTATCGGCTGCCTGAGTCTGAATGGGAAGTCAGTGTTTGATCAGATGTCTTGATGATGCACACACGGTCAATATCGGCTGTTTGAGTCTGGACTGACTGACTGACTGAGTTTGGGTGCCGCTTTTAGATATTCAGTGTTTGATCAGAAATGGGCGTTTGAGTCTTGATGATGACGTCAGTGTTTGATCAGATGTCTTGATGATGAACACACGGTCAGTATCGACTGTCTGAGTCTGAACGCTAGGTGGAGAGTCAGTGTTTGATCAGATGTCTTGATGATTAACACACGGTCAGTATCGGATGTTTGAGTCTGAACGTTGGGTGGGAGGTCAGTGTTTAGTCAGATGTCTGGATGATGAACTCACGAGTCGCTCCAACTGTAGTCGGCGGGATCTCGCGTCATGTAACACGTGGTTTCAAGCATGGGTTCCCGTGTAATTAGTAATCATATGAAACCTTCCCCGATGCAGAATGATCCTAATAAGACAGCTTTTCTTTTGTGTCCGTTAGGACGACCTTTAACACTAGGTGTGCTAAAGGTGCTGTCAGGCCTCGATTTGGGGAATTAGCTATAGGGAGCAAGCCTTGAAACCTTGAAACAAGAAAGGAGGCAGAGCTGTGAGTTCCTGAGTTGATTCAAGCAAATGACTTGCATGACATTCAAATTGCATCAATGCATACATCATAATGACATACAATCATAGAAATAATAATCAGTGATATCCTAATACAGTTCATATCTAAGTCAGGTAATATAAGCAATGTGTGGTACAACAGGGTATTACGGTAACTGCTTACAGAAACATAATACAAATAACACAACCTATCCTTGAGTAACTACGGTACTGATAAATAACATAACCTGACGGATAAATTAATCATCAACAATAATTGCAAAGAAGAAGCACTGAGTGGAGCGCCCAAAAGTTTAATTACAGAATATAATGCCTATAGTTCATAAACTACTGTGCGGAACGGAACGTTTAATACATCATTATTCAAATACTTATGTTGGTGAAATATCAAAATACAATGTTGGCTGTTGTAACCTATTCTGTGAGCGCGTATATTATTTGATCGGCGGACTATTGTAAAATACAGAGTAACTGACCTACATATAAATTCATCTTTGCTGGAAATGATTGTATAAACTCGCGGAACTGTTTTTGTGACTAAGCTACTAGAATCTATGCTACTGAACGGGAATCTAACCTGCATATACAGATCTAACACGCAAACATGAATGAAACTAGACAAGGACTGGGAATACACACATGTGTGTAGAAACATAGACAAGAAATATTCGTTTGTACATGAAAAACATAAAACTTGAGGAGCCCACGACGCAATGTGCATAAATAAATATCCCTGGATAGTGCCTAAGAATTATCGGTTATCTAGAACTAGCATTTACAATGATAGGTATTTAAAAAGTGCTACAATATCGTAGGAATGTTTCAAACCTAACTCTAACATATTCTAGACGATAATTACAAAGAAATAAACAAGAATTAAGTTTAAATGTTTTGTACCTTGAAACAAGAAAGGAGGCAGAGCTGTGAGTTCCTGAGTTTATTCAAGCAAGTGTGCCTGAGATGGAAGAACCCAGGATGTTATACCCCACAGCTCTACTTGTTTGTCATTATCAAGTTTCTATAAAGTTGAAGTTTCCATATGCGTTATCTACCCTATGCTGACAAAGTATACTAAACGAGGTAGGTGGTAAGAAGATGACTACCTAACAAGGTTTGATTTTCTTTATGGTGTAGCCACAGTCAGTTTGCGCCAGCTGCTTAACAAAATATCTGACCATGGCATTTACGACAGGACAAAGAGGATGGTATGATGGTAATATCGATCTTGTTCAACAAAAGTTGATTTTCGATAACGACTCAGTTGGTGATAGACATGCTCCTGCTGGGATGGGACTACTTATCTGTGCTTGACCAAGGGATGTACCCGATATGATGGTCCACATCCTGTATTCCACGGATGTAGCGCCCCATTCCCTCGTGCGATCACCCGATATGGTGGTATCACCTCCTGTATTCCACGGATGTAGCGCCCCATTCCCTCGTGCGATCACCCGATATGGTGGTATCACCTCCTGTATTCCACGGATGTAGCGCCCCATTCCCTCGTGCGATCACCCGATATGGTGGTATCACCTCCTGTATTCCACGGATGTAGCGCCCCATTCCCTCGTGCGATCACCCGATATGGTGGTATCACCTCCTGTAATCCACGGATGTAGCGCCCCATTCCCTCGTGTGATCACCCGATATGGTGGTATCACCTCCTGTATTCCACGGATGTAGCCCAATTCCCTCGTGTAATCACCCGATATGGTGGTCCATCCTCCTGTATTCCACGCATGTAGTGCCCCATTCCCTCGTGCGATCACCCGATATGGTTGTATCACCTCCTGTATTCCACGGATGTAGCGCCCTATTCCCTCGTGCGATCACCCGATATGGTGGTATCACCTCCTGTATTCCACGGATGTAGCGCCCCATTCCCTCGTGCGATCACCCGATATGGTGGTATCACCTCCTGTATTCCACGGATGTAGCGCCCCATTCCCTCGTGTAATCACCCGATATGATGGTCCATCCTCCTGTATTCCACGGATGTAGCGCCCCATTCCCTCGTGTAATCACCCGATATGGTGGTATCACCTCCTGTATTCCACGGATGTAGCGCCCCATTCCCTCGTGTAATCACCCGATATGGTGGTATCACCTCCTGTATTCCACGGATGTAGCGCCCCATTCCCTCGTGTAATCACCCGATATGGTGGTCCATCCTCCTGTATTCCACGCATGTAGTGCCCCATTCCCTCGTGCGATCACCCGATATGGTTGTATCACCTCCTGTATTCCACTAGCGCCCCATTCCTCGTGCGATCACCCGATATGGTGGTATCACCTCCTGTATTCCACGGATGTAGCGCCCCATTCCCTCGTGTAATCACCCGATATGGTGGTCCATCCTCCTGTATTCCACGCATGTAGTGCCCCATTCCCTCGTGCGATCACCCGATATGGTGGTATCACCTCCTGTATTCCACGGATGTAGCGCCCTATTCCCTCGTGCGATCACCCGATATGGTGGTATCACCTCCTGTATTCCACGGATGTAGCGCCCCATTCCCTCGTGTAATCACCCGATATGGTGGTCCATCCTCCTGTATTCCACGGATGTAGCGCCCCATTCCCTCGTGCGATCACCCGATATGGTGGTATCACCTCCTGTATTCCACGGATGTAGCGCCCTATTCCCTCGTGCGATCACCCGATATGGTGGTATCACCTCCTGTATTCCACGGATGTAGCGCCCCATTCCCTCGTGCGATCACCCGATATGGTGGTATCACCTCCTGTATTCCACGGATGTAGCGCCCCATTCCCTCGTGTAATCACCCGATATGGTGGTATCACCTCCTGTATTCCACGGATGTAGCGCCCCATTCCCTCGTGTAATCACCCGATATGGTGGTATCACCTCCTGTATTCCACGGATGTAGCGCCCCATTCCCTCGTGCGATCACCCGATATGGTGGTATCACCTCCTGTATTCCACGGATGTAGCGCCCCATTCCCTCGTGTAATCACCCGATATGGTGGTATCACCTCCTGTATTCCACGGATGTAGCGCCCCATTCCCTCGTGTAATCACCCGATATGGTGGTATCACCTCCTGTATTCCACGGATGTAGCGCCCCATTCCCTCGTGCAATCACCCGATATGGTTGTATCACCTCCTGTATTCCACGGATGTAGCGCCCCATTCCCTCGTGCGATCACCCGATATGGTGGTCCATCCTCCTGTATCCCATGGATTTTCGCATTGCAATGTATTGCGATATGTGTTGGCGTATTGCAATATGTATTTCAATATATTGGGAAAGTGTAACACATGGATTAAGGTAATGACATTACTGTTTCCTTTCTTTTGAAACAATGCCACTGGCCACTGTCAGGACTCAGATGTAATTGTACAAGTGATCAATTGAAAATGTTTCCAAATTAAAGACTTCGATCTGAAGTTTGGAAGTGTAGGATAAAACACGACTCCGAGGTTTTGCTTGAGATTGTAAAACCTCAGGGGAAAGAAATCCCGAGGGATTTCCTGACACTGAGGTTTTACAATCTCAACCAAAACCGAGGAGGAGTGTTTTATCTAACTTATAAACCGTCTAAGACAACACTTAATTTCAATTTGTGCATGTATTGAGTAGAAGAACATTGATGGAACAGCCCGCAAATGATGGAACAGCCGGTGTCAACTGGGATGCGACTGGTAGCCAACACCTTGCCCCGCACGCGCAATGCTCGTGCTCTGCACGAGCTACCCGTGTCCTGCACGTGCGCTGTCCGCAGTACCTGTCGTGTGAGAAACACATGGTTCATACTGACAAACAATCTCATTCCTCACAGCGATCCTTCATAGCGTAGTGGATAAAACCGCCAAGCTAGAGAGCAATGGGTTGTGGGTTCGAAACCAGTTATCGCCAAAGAATATTGGAAGTTTTCAATAATTAGAAAATTTTACGATCAGTCATCAGGGTATGAGGTTTTACAACGACCATTGTAAAACTTCGTACCTCGTATGAGGTATTACAACGGTCATTGTAAAACCTCCTGCGAGGTATTACAATGATCATTGTAAAACCACCTGCAATCGTAAAACCTCTACCGAGGTTATTCCATAATGCGAAGCAACTGCAAGAACAATAGACAACATTGGCCATAGGTTTATAACTCGAGAAAAAACGTCTGCAGCGGCGTCCGCCATATTTGTTTGTTTATCCTTACAACGAGTGCCGGTACCAATCTAGTTTTTTTAATTTAAATGGTTTAAAAGTCACTCAAATGCAATTATATGTACACCTCATATATCACCTCCTGTATTCCACGGATCAACCGCCCCATTCCATCGTGTAATGTCTTGATATTGTGGTTCCTTATTTTGTATTTCACTTTCGTTGCGTTCTCAACTCATGAAATCTCTTGATTCAGTGTTTTAATCTTTGTCTCCCCCCTCCTTCCAAGTACGTTGTTCATCAGCATTAACTGGAAAAGACAAAATCTTTGGCACGTTTCTGACCTTTTAAATCTGTGAACAGTTAAACGAGTTAGCCGGATGTTGAAACTTCGTGAGTAAATTGTCGATTCCGGTTTCAGTCGCACAAATCATTTTATGGGGATTACAAAAGTATCGACTGGGAGAGAGAGAGTAAACGGCGGAGCTGCTGTTGTGACACACTTCAAATGTTTTTTTAACAAAAGAACAGTGAAAGTTAATCATAACCTCAGGGGGGCGTCTCTGCTCCCTCATAACACCGTGGAGGCAGGCGCACGGACTGCTGTCCCTTTCAAGTAGATGAAACAAGCCGGAGCAAGATAAATTTGTGCATTTTATCAGAAATATTTGGAAGTGTTACATCTTTAGAATGTACCCACACTCAGTTTGGTGTCAATTGGAAGTGTGCCTGCAATATCCCACGGGGTACAAACCTGTGAGCGGCACAAGTCGTGAGGGTGGTTCTTTGTCAGCATCAGGCTGTTGAAAGCCAGTATGAAAACAACATGGCGAATTGTTCACCGGCATCAAACAGCTAAGTTATTGTGATCGTTTTCATCTCCACAGTCACCCCCGTACCACGTCACAAGTACGGTCATGTCACTCGTCTCATGCAGGCTCTATGTCACCTCAATACTTACACGTCACTCGTGTCTTGCAGGCTCTATATGTCACCTTAATACGGACACGTCACTCGTCTCATGAAGGCTCTATGTCACCTCAATACTTACACGTCACTCGTGTCTTGCAGGCTCTATATGTCACCTTAATACGGACACGTCACTCGTCTCATGAAGGCTCTATGTCACCTCAATACTTACACGTCATTCGTCTCATGCAGGCTCTAAACGTCACCTCAATACGGACACGTCACTCGTCTCATGCAGGTTCTATATGTCACCTCAATACTTACGCGTCACTTGTTTCATGCAGGCTCGATATGTCACCTTAATACGGGCACGTCACTCGTCTCATGCAGGCTCTATATGTCACATCAATACGGACCCGTCACTCGTCTCATGCAGGCTCTATATGTCACATCAATACGGACCCGTCACTCGTCTCATGCAGGCTCTATATGTCACATCAATACGGACCCGTCACTCGTCTCATGCAGGCTCTATATGTCACATCAATACGGACCCGTTACTCGTCTCATGCAGGCTCTGTCACCTCAATACGGACCCGTCACTCGTCTTATGCAGGCTCTATATGTCACATCAATACGGACCCGTCACTCGTCTCATGCAGGCTCTGTCACCTCAATACGGACACGTCACTCGTCTCATGCAGGCTCTATATGTCACCTTAATAGGGACCCGTCACTCGTCTCATGCAGGCTCTATATGTCACCTTAATAGGGACCCGTCACTCGTCTCATGCAGGCTCTATATGTCACCTTAATACGGACGGGTCACTCGTCTCACGAAGGCTCTATGTCACCTCAATACGGACACGTCACTCGTCTCATGCAGGCTCTCTGTCACCTCAATACGGACACGTCACTCGTCTCATGGGAGTTCCATGTCACCTCAATACGGACACGCCACTCGTCTCATGCAGGCTCTATATGTCACCTTAATACGGACACGTCACTCGTCTCATGCAAGTACCATGACTTTTCAAATACGAACATATTACTCGTCTCGTGAAGGTTCTATGGCTCTCATGCCATGTTGTTCACCAGAACGGACATACTACATACTCTGTTCTGCGAATTCAGTGTTTCCTTATATCGGACAGAATAGTTGTCGCATGCAAGCCACCTCAATATGGGTAGGGGACTCATCTCGTGAGTCGGATATTGTTTTGGTTTATTTACAGGCAATCTGTGAAGGACATATTTTTCCAGACCAAACATGTTAACATGTTGCAACAGATCACTAACAATGATTATGTTGAACTTGGCCTAGAGCATCCCAGCTTTCGACTGCACGTACTATACCCAGTTTGTGTTCAGTTCGCCTGTAATTCTTGAGCGGATGCTTTGTGTTTTGAATTGTGTTGCACTAACGATCGAGAATTGCTGCAGGTTTTCCACTGTGAAGTTATCACACGGACACAATCGCTCTTGTGAAATACTTCTTCTCTTATCATGCTGCTGACAGTCACATATTCATTATCCCCAAACAACGCATGTCTCGCACAATCCCATGAGGCCACACGATAACTCCCGAGAACGAGGGCTTTCTCTGATTGCTATCGACTGTCGATGTCTCCGGTGAACGCTCAGCTCAATATACGCATACCTGATAAATTGATCTTGTCCAAACTGACAATACCAATTTAAATATCAAAGAAAATATGTCACCAAATGCCCCTGTTTCCGATCCCATTTAGAACTTTACAGTTTTTACTACAACTCGTCTGCAAAACATGGAAATGTAGCGTGACATCTTCAAATGGTGCTCGCTATAATCTATTAAGACGCGGCTCAGATGGTGTGCATGGAGGCAGAGTATGCTAATATTCATGGCGAGGCCATTAGTCTGTGAAATATTTAACTTCCTTCTTACTTACAAACTGCATTTTAACAGCACTTGCCTATCCATTCTGTCACGAAGGTCTTTCATAATTACCCCTGCAGCCCGTTCCCATTTGACAGTGTTTCCTAAAGAACAAAGCTGCCTATAACGTGTGTGTTTGTGAAAGTTTCCCATAACTGGCATTGTTTCCTTGACAACACTGTCCTGTAATAAGAAGTTTCTCCAAAGGGGAACCAAGTTTCCCATAACTGGCATTGTTTCCTTGACAACACCCCCAGTAATAAGAAGTTTCTCCAAAGGGAACCAAGTTTCCCATAACTGGCATTGTTTCCTTGACAACACTGTCCTGTAAAAAGAAGTTTCTCAAAAGGGGAACCAAGTTTCCCATAAGTTGGCAGTGTTTCCTTCACAACACTGTCCTGTTCCCATTTGACAGTGTTTCCTAAAGAACAAAGCTGCCTATAACGTGTGTGTTTGTGAAAGTTTCCCATAACTGGCATTGTTTCCTTGACAACACTGTCCTGTAATAAGAAGTTTCTCCAATGGGGAATCAAGTTCCCCATAAGTTGGCAGTGTTTCCTTGACAACACTGTCCTGTAATAAGAGGTTTCTCAAAAGGGGAACCAAGTTTCCCATAAGTTGGCAGTGTTTCCTTGATAACACTGTCCTGTAATAATAAGTTTCTCCAAAGGGGAATAAAGTTTCCCATAAGTTGGCAGTGTTTCCTTGACAACACTGTCCTGTAATAAGAAGTTTCTCCAAAGGGGAACCAAGTTTCCCATAACTGGCATTGTTTCCTTGACAACACTGTCCTGTAAAAAGAAGTTTCTCAAAAGGGGAACCAAGTTTCCCATAAGTTGGCAGTGTTTCCTTGACAAAACTGTCCTGTAATAAGAAGTTTCTCCAATGGGGAACCAAGTTTCCCATAAGTTGGCAGTGTTTCCTTGACAACACTGTCCTGTAATAAGAAGTTTCTCAAAAGGGGAACCAAGTTTCCCATAAGTTGGCAGTGTTTCCTTCACAACACTGTCCTGTAATAAGAGGTTTCTCCAAAGGGGAACCATGTTTCCCATAAGTTGGCAGTGTTTCCTTGACAACACTGTCCTGTAATAAGAAGTTGCTCCAAAGGGGAACCATGTTTCCCATAAGTTGGCAGTGTTTCCTTGACAACACTGTCCTGTAATAAGAGGTTTCTCAAAGGGGAACCAAGTTTCCCATAAGTTGGCAGTGTTTCCTTGACAACACTGTCCTGTAATAAGAAGTTTCTCCAAAGGGGAACCAAGTTTCCCATAAGTTGGCAGTGTTTCCTTGACAACACTGTCCTGTAATAAGAAGTTTCTCAAAGGGGAACCAAGTTTCCCATAAGTTGGCAGTGTTTCCTTGACAACACTGTCCTGTAATAAGAAGTTTCTCAAAGGGGAATCAAGTTTCCCATAAGTTGGCAGTGTTTCCTTGACAACACTGTCCTGTAATAAGAAGTTTCTCCAAAAGGGGAACCAAGTTTCCCATAAGTTGGCAGTGTTTCCTTGACAACACTGTCCTGTAATAAGAAGTTTCTCCAAAGGGGAAACCAAGTTATGTGTTTTGTGTATATTTGGGTCTGTTAACGACCACGTCCTCCTGGTCCTCAGGTGAAATGTTTTCTGATGGAGCGGCTTGTGTTACCGATGTCAAAGTGTTTCACGGGGTGTCGTACAGGGTTACCGATGTCGAGTGTTTCATGGGGTGGGGTGCAGGGTTATCCATGTCGAGTGCTTCATGGGGCAGGATTTGGTACAGGGATACCGATGTCGAGTGTTTCATGGGGTGTGGTACAAGGTTACTGATGTTGAGTGTTTCATGGTGTGTGGTACAGGGTTACCGATGTTGAGTGTTTCATGGGTTGGGGTGCAGGGTTATCCATGTCGAGTGCTTCATTTTGCGGGATTTGGTACAGGGATACCGATGTCGGGTGTTTCATGGGGTGTGGTACAGGGATACCGATGTTGAGTGTTTCATGGGGTGTTGAACAGGGTTACCGATGTTGGGTGTTTCATGGGATGGTGTGTGGTACAGGGTTATCCATGTCGAGTGCTTCATTGGGCGGGATTTGGTACAGGGATCCCGATGTCGAGTGTTTCATGGGGTGTGGTACAAGGTTACCCATGTTGAGTGTTTCATGGGATGGGGTGTGGTACAGGGTTATCCATGTCGAGTGCTTCATGGGGCAGGATTTGGTACAGGGATCCCGATGTCAAGTGTTTCATGGGGTGTGGTACAAGGTTACCGATGTTGAGTGTTTCATGGGGTGGGGTGTGGTACAGGGTTATCCATGTCGAGTGCTTCATGGGGCAGGTTTTGGTACAGGGATACCGATTTCGAGTGTTTCATGGGGTGTGGTACAGGGTTACCGATGTGAAGTGTTTCATCGGATGGGGTGTGATACAGGGTTATCCATGTCGAGTGCTTCATGGGGCAGGATTTGGTACAGGGATCCCGATGTCAAGTGTTTCATGGGGTGTGGTACAAGGTTACCGATGTTGAGTGTTTCATGGGATGGGGTGTAGTACAGGGTTATCCATGTCGAGTGCTTCATGGGGCAGGATTTGGTACAGGGATCCCGATGTCAAGTGTTTCATAGGGTGTGGTACAAGGTTACCGATGTTGAGTGTTTCATGGGATGGGGTGTAGTACAGAGTTATCCATGTCGAGTGCTTCATGGGGCAGGATTTGGTACAGGGATCTCGATTTCGAGTGTTTCATGGGGTGTGGTACAGGGTTACCGATGTTGAGTGTTTCATGGGATGGGGTGTGATACATGGTTATCCATGTCGAGTGCTTCATGGGGCAGGATTTGGTACAGGGATCCCGATGTCGAGTGTTTCATGGGGTGTGGTACAGGATTACCGATGTGAAGTGTTTCATGGGATGGGGTGTGGTAAAGGGTTACCGATGTGAAGTGTTTCAATGGATGGGGTGTGGTACAGGGTTACCGATGTGAAGTGTTTCATGGGATGGGGTTTGGTACAGTGTTACCGATGTCGAGTGTTTCATAGACGGGTACAGGGCCACCGATGTCGAATGTTTCATAGACTGGGGTACAGGGTTACCGGTGTCGAGAGTTTCATAGACTGGGGTACAGGGTTACCGGTGTCGAATGTTTCATAGACTGGGGTACACAGTTACCGATGTATAGTGTTTCATAGACTGGGGTACACGGTTACCGATGTCGAGTGTTTCATAGACTGGGGTACAGGGTTACCGATGTATAGTGTTTCATAGACTGGGGTACACGGATACCGATGTCGAGTGTTTCATAGACTGGGGTACAGGGCTACCGGTGTCGAGTGTTTCATAGACTGGGGTACAGGGTTACCGATGTCGAATGTTTCATAGACTGGGGTACAGGGTTACCGATGTCGAGTGTTTCATAGACTGGGGTACAGGGCCACCGATGTCGAGAGTTTCATAGACTGGGGTACAGGGTTACCGATGTAGAGTGGTGAGTCGGGTGATTGGGTAATGATGTGAGGGTTACTGTAAGTGGTACTGTGTAACTTCGAGATGGTCATCAATATATTGTTTGCTGCAGTGGTTCGGAAACATGGTGACGATGAAATGGTGGGATGACCTGTGGCTGAACGAAGGGTTTGCCAGCCTCCTCATGTACTTCGCCATGGACAACGCCTACCCAGAGTGGAACGTCGTAAGTCCTGAACCCTCCTCCCAGTGTAACCTACTGACTGTGCTATCTCATCACAGTGTAACCTACTGACGGCGCTATCTGACCACAGTGTAACCTACTGACTGCGCTATCTGACCAGTGTAACCTACTGACTGCGCTATCTGACCACAGTGTAACCTGCTGACTGTGCTATCTGACCACAGTGTAACCTACTGACGGCGCTGTCTGATCACAGTGTAACCTACTGACTGTGCTATCTGACAACAGTGTAACCTACTGACTGTGCTATCTGACCACAGTGTAACCTACTGACGGCGCTGTCTGACCACAGTGTAACCTACCCACTGTGCTATCTGACCACAGTGTAACCTACTGACTGTGCTATCTGACCACAGTGTAACCTACTGACGGCGCTGTCTGACCACAGTGTAACCTACTGACTGTGCTATCTGACCACAGTGTAACCTACTGACTGTGCTTTCTGACCACAGTGTAACCTACTGACGGCGCTATCTGACCACAGTGTAACCTACTGACTGTGCTGTCTGACCACAGTGTAACCTACTGACTGTGCTATCTGACCACAGTGTAACCTACTGACTGTGCTATCTAACCACAGTGTAACCTACTGACTGCGCTATCTGACCACAGTGTAACCTACTGACTGCGCTATCTGACCACAGTGTATCAGTTGATATAGCCCCAACTAATTAGATTGTTCGTTACTTATCCAGATGTTGTCACATATATTTAGCTGCACAGTTAAATACATATTTGTGGAGGCAAAGAAAAAAACAAAACAAATGAAAGTAACAACAACAAACAACAGAGTAATACACCCACCAACAGGAGATGTGCTATTCTGGTCCCTGAGGCATTGGTGGATTCCTTAAGTCGCATGACCTGTTAGTGGACAGCGGGCTACTTCAGGCAACTCAGCGTCCGGCTGCTACATGCACCCTAAGGCTGTCTAAGCACTTGGACATTAATGGCTGGATTTGTTACGCTAACAAGTATGTGCATAATATATGTTCGAAAAATGAAATCACTCATCTCGATCCAGTGCTGGGAGCTTTGCAGTCTTCTCTCGTGAGACTTGCACTCTTTGTATTGGAGGCCACGGTCTGGAGGTTAGACGGAAGGTAATAGTGTACATAACTCTAGATACAGTACTAACCCAAAGCCACATTGCTTTGGTAACACCATTTCCTCCTGAAAGTGGAAGTAACATATATTTCATACCTTTCTTTCGCAGTTTGCCATTCAAGTGGTGGAATACATGTTTCCAGCCATGGTTAAAGACGCTCTAGTGACGTCACATCCTGTTTCGGCGGATATCGAAGATCCAGACGATGTTCAACAGTCCTTTGACATCATTTCTTACAATAAGGTATGTTCAAGGCCCTAAGAAATTCTTTGTTGCAAAGCTGGGCTAACAACACAAATGTAATCTGAACTGTCCACTATGCTGTCAGCGATATAGTGTGATATCACAACGTGATATAACTTGTACCACGTGATCATATCTGCTTTGTTGCAGGGCATGGCTGTTTTGAGGATGCTGCAAGGTTTCATTGGCTGGAAAAGTTTCAAGGAAGGATTACAGGTAACACTGCCGACACAGATGCTGGGTCAATGTTTGTATGTAGGACTGACTGATTTATTGAGTGTAAACCGAATGAATCCAAATAATCTCAAATAAACTCCAAAATAGACTAATTACCTACGGAATTATAATAGTAAATATAAGCATAGAAAAAGAGAGGAAAGAAAGAAATTCGCAAAATGATATAACTCTCTCTCTCTCTCTCTCTCTCTCTCTCTCTCTCTCTCTCTCTCTCTCTCTCTCTCTCTCTCTCTCTCTCTCTCTCTCTCTCTCTCTCTCTCTCTCTCTCTCTCTCTCTCTCTCTCTCTCTCTCTCTCTCTCTCCGTAACACATCTCTCAGAGGGACAGAGAGCAATGTGTTACGACACCTATAATTGTGCATTGTTACATTTGTATTTGTTATTTGCGTTGCAGCTGTACGTCCGCAGATATAAGTTCCAGAACGCCGACCGGGATGAACTTTGGCAGACATTTACAGAGGTTGGTAGGAAACGGTATTACTTGCTGATAAATCTGGGCTGTTGATTTGATGATGAGAACTGCGAATGATATCCTTCAAAATCCACAAGTTGGAAGAGGATATTTTACGAGTGCTTTCTTCGGTATCTGTTCGAATTTCCATTCGAAAAGACTACAATAGGAATCTTAAAAAGTCCAACCACTTTTTCAGTGGGTTCATCCTACACAGTCGGCAATGATTTAAACATCTCGTTCGACGATGTTGTGTTTATAGTGAGCCGTGGTGGGGTGGATGTTACTATATACACGAGGGCTGATGAGTCCAGGTTGCGGTGAGCAGATTGTTTAGAGTTGATTAGTGAGCAGTAGCGTGGTATCAACGAAGGTTTAATGGAAACAGATTAATAACGGTGGTGGGTGGAGCATGTTGAACGGGTAGTGCTGATGATCAGTCGTCAGGGTAGGATATTAGGGGTACATGGTAATAGATCAACGCAGGTGAGGGTGCAGCAATAGTGAAGGGTGTATGTGGTAGACGGTGTGTGTAGGACGTGTGTGTGTAGGGTGTGTGCGTGCGTGCGTGAGTGAGTGCGTGCGTGCGTGCGTGCGTGCGTGTGTGTGTGTGTGTGTGTGTGTTTGTTATTGAATGTGTAATATTGATTGTTTTTGTGCTGAGAACATGGGGGGGCCTTTTATTTCATAGGCTATATTTGCAGAATGAATACAGAACGTATGGATACCTGACAAATGTTATGTTAGTGAAACGGAGTTATGTCTTTGGCAGACTGTCAACAACACGTACATTGTTAAGAAGATCATGGACACTTGGACAAGGCAGACCGGATATCCGGTTGTAAACGTGCGCACAGTCAACAACTCTTTCATCCTTGAGCAGGAGAGATTCTTGCTGAACCAAGAGGAGGCGGATCCGTTGGACGATAACCCCTTTGGGTGAGTTTCACCATCAGTATGCCAGTACACACAGTGACATAATCCCGCCGATAATCCCTCTGGGTGAGTCTCACCATCGGTATGCCAGTACACACAGTGACATCATCGCACCAATAACCCCTCTGGGTGAGTCTCACCACCAGTATGCCAGTATACACAGTGACATCATCGCACCAATAACCCATCTGGGTGAGTCTCACCATCGGTATGCCAGTACACACAGTGACATCATCGCACCAATAACCCATCTGGGTGAGTCTCACCATCAGTATGCCAGTACACACAGTGACATCATCGCACCAATAACCCATCTGGGTGAGTCTCACCATCAGTATGCCAGTACACACAGTGACATCATCGCACCAATAACCCCTCTGGGTGAGTCTCACCATCAGTATGCCAGTACACACAGTGACATCATCGCACCAATAACCCCTCTGGGTGAGTCTCACCATCCATCGGTATGCCAGTACACACAGTGACATCATCGCACCAATAACCCTCTGGGTGAGTCTCACCATCGGTATGCCAGTACACACAGTGACATCATCGCACCAATAACCCATCTGGGTGAGTCTCACCATCGGTATGCCAGTACACACAGTGACATCATCGCACCAAAAACCCTCTGGGTGAGTCTCACCATCGGTATGCCAGTACACACAGTGACATCATCGCACCAATAACCCCTCTGGGTGAGTCTCACCATCGGTATGCCAGTACACACAGTGACATCATCGCACCAATAACCCCTCTGGGTGAGTCTCACCATCGGTATGCCAGTACACACAGTGACATCATCGCACCAATAACCCCTCTGGGTGAGTCTCACCATCGGTATGCCAGTACACACAGTGACATCATCGCACCAATAACCCTCTGGGTGAGTCTCACCATCGGTATGCCAGTACACACAGTGACATCATCGCACCAATAACCCTCTGGGTGAGTCTCACCATCGGTATGCCAGTACACACAGTGACATCATCGCACCAATAACCCTCTGGTGAGAGTCTCACCATCGGTATGCCAGTACACACAGTGACATCATCGCACCAATAACCCTCTGGGTGAGTCTCACCATCAGTATGCCAGTACACAGTGTGACATCATCGCACCAATAACCCTCTGGGTGAGTCTCACCATCGGTATGCCAGTACACACAGTGACATCATCGCACCAATAACCCTCTGGGTGAGTCTCACCATCGGTATGCCAGTACACACAGTGACATCATCGCACCAATAACCCCTCTGGGTGAGTCTCACCATCGGTATGCCAGTACACACAGTGACATCATCGCACCAATAACCCCTCTGGGTGAGTCTCACCATCGGTATGCCAGTACACACAGTGACATCATCGCACCAATAACCCTCTGGGTGAGTCACCTCACCATCAGTGTATGCCAGTACAGTACACACAGTGACATCATCGCACCAATAACCCCTTTGGGTGAGTTTCACCATCAGTATGCCAGTACACAAAGTGACATCATCCCGCCGATAACCCCTCTAGGTGAGTCTCACCATCGGTATGCCAGTACACACAGTGACATAATCCCGCCGATAATCCCTCTGGGTGAGTCTCACCATCGGTATGCCAGTACACACAGTGACATCATCGCACCAATAACCCCTGTGGGTGAGTCTCACCACCAGTATGCCAGTATACACAGTGACATCATCGCACCAATAACCCATCTGGGTGAGTCTCACCATCGGTATGCCAGTACACACAGTGACATCATCGCACCAATAACCCATCTGGGTGAGTCTCACCATCAGTATGCCAGTACACACAGTGACATCATCGCACCAATAACCCCTCTGGGTGAGTCTCACCATCGGTATGCCAGTACACACAGTGACATCATCGCACCAATAACCCCTCTGGGTGAGTCTCACCATCAGTATGCCAGTACACACAGTGACATCATCGCACCAATAACCCCTGTGGGTGAGTCTCACCATCGGTATGCCAGTACACACAGTGACATCATCGCACCAATAACCCCTCTGGGTGAGTCTCACCATCGGTATGCCAGTACACACAGTGACATCATCGCACCAATAACCCATCTGGGTGAGTCTCACCATCGGTATGCCAGTACACACAGTGACATCATCGCACCAAAAACCTTCTGGGTGAGTCTCACCATCGGTATGCCAGTACACACAGTGACATCATCGCACCAATAACCCCTCTGGGTGAGTCTCACCATCGGTATGCCAGTACACACAGTGACATCATCGCACCAATAACCCCTCTGGGTGAGTCTCACCATCGGTATGCCAGTACACACAGTGACAACATCGCACCAATAACCCTCTGGGTGAGTCTCTCCATCGGTATGCCAGTACACACAGTGACATCATCGCACCAAAAACCCTCTGGGTGAGTCTCACCATCGGTATGCCAGTACACACAGTGACATCATCGCACCAATAACCCCTCTGGGTGAGTCTCACCATCGGTATGCCAGTACACACAGTGACATCATCGCACCAATAACCCTCTGGGTGAGTCTCACCATCGGTATGCCAGTACACACAGTGACATCATCGCACCAATAACCCCTCTGGGTGAGTCTCACCATCGGTATGCCAGTACACACAGTGACATCATCGCACCAATAACCCCTCTGGGTGAGTCTCACCATCGGTATGCCAGTACACACAGTGACATCATCGCACCAATAACCCATCTGGGTGAGTCTCACCATCGGTATGCCAGTACACACAGTGACATCATCGCACCAATAACCCATCTGGGTGAGTCTCACCATCGGTATGCCAGTACACACAGTGACATCATCGCACCAAAAACCCTCTGGGTGAGTCTCACCATCGGTATGCCAGTACACACAGTGACATCATCGCACCAATAACCCTCTGGGTGAGTCTCACCATCGGTATGCCAGTACACACAGTGACATCATCGCACCAATAACCCTCTGGGTGAGTCTCACCATCAGTATGCCAGTACACACAGTGACATCATCGCACCAATAACCCATCTAGGTGAGTCTCACCATCAGTATGCCAGTACACACAGTGACATCATCGCACCAATAACCCTCTGGGTGAGTCTCACTATCGGTATGCCAGTACACACAGTGACATCATCGCACCAATAACCCTCTGGGTGAGTCTCTCCATCGGTATGCCAGTACACACAGTGACATCATCGCACCAATAACCCTCTGGGTGAGTCTCACCATCGGTATGCCAGTACACACAGTGACATCATCGCACCAATAACCCTCTGGGTGAGTCTCACCATCGGTATGCCAGTACACACAGTGACATCATCGCACCAATAACCCCTCTGGGTGAGTCTCACCATCGGTATGCCAGTACACACAGTGACATCATCGCACCAATAACCCTCTGGGTGAGTCTCACCATCGGTATGCCAGTACACACAGTGACATCATCGCACCAATAACCCCTGTGGGTGAGTCTCACCATCGGTATGCCAGTACACACAGTGACATCATCGCACCAATAACCTCTGGGTGAGTCTCACCATCGGTATGCCAGTACACACAGTGACATCATCGCACATCTGGGTGATCTCACCTCTGGGTGAGTCTCACCATCGGTATGCCAGTATACACACAGTGACATCATCGCACCAATAACCCATCTGGGTGAGTCTCACCATCAGTATGCCAGTACACCACCTCTGGGTGACATCATCGCACCAATAACCCATCTGGGTGAGTCTCACCATCGGTATGCCAGTACACACAGTGACATCATCGCACCAATAACCCCTCTGGGTGAGTCTCACCATCGGTATGCCAGTACACACAGTGACATCATCGCACCAATAACCCTCTGGGTGAGTCTCACCATCGGTATGCCAGTACACACAGTGACATCATCGCACAGTACACAATAATCCCCAATCCTCTGGGTGAGTCTCACCATCGGTATGCCAGTACACACAGTGACATCATCGCACCAATAACCCTCTGGGTGAGTCTCACATCATCGGTATGCCAGTACACACAGTGACATCATCGCACCAATAACCCATCTGGGTGAGTCTCACCATCGGTATGCCAGTACACACAGTGACATCATCGCACCAATAACCCCTCTGGGTGATCAGTCTGCCACCATCAGTATCATCGCACCAATAACAGTCTCACCATCGGTATGCCAGACACAGTGACATCATCGCACCAATAACCCATCTGGGTGAGTCTCACCATCAGTATGCCAGTACACACACAGTGACATCATCGCACCAATAACCCTCTGGGTGAGTCTCACCATCGGTATGCCAGTACACACAGTGACATCATCGCACCAATAACCCCTCTGGGTGAGTCTCACCATCAGTATGCCAGTACACACAGTGACATCATCGCACCAATAACTCCTCTGGGTGAGTCTCACCATCAGTATGCCAGTACACACAGTGACATCATCGCACCAATAACCCCTCTGGGTGAGTCTCACCATCAGTATGCCAGTACACACAGTGACATCATCGCACCAATAACCCCTCTGGGTGAGTCTCACCATCAGTATGCCAGTACACACAGTGACATCATCGCACCAATAACCCCTGTTTTAACGAGGATATCTTACGGACAACAAACAAAGAAACACAATTATACATAGACATGCCCGTGTTGTGGAAAAGCCAAACATCAAACTGGCCTTTATACATGCGGAGTTGAGACAGACGAATGTGCACACCAAGTTTGGTCGGTTTGTTGTTTAACGCCGCACAGCTATATGGCGGCGGTCTGTTACTAATCGAGTCTGGACCAGATAATCCAGTGATCAAGAGCATTTACACACCAAGGAGATTTTACATGCGTACATCAGATGATGGGTGGTCCCACTAGTTGGAGGCAATACTAAACAACCCGGAAGAAAACAATGTGTGAAGTCAGCGAACAACAAAGAGATGTGCTGTAATTAACAATTGTACTCTTAGTCTGATTAAAGGCACAAGTTCACACATTTCCGACAATGTTTTGGCCTGTATAACATGTATTTGGGGCATATGCACTCACTTTAGCTTCCTATTGATGCAATAAAAGAGTTATTATCCCTTACGACTCGCCTGAAATCGATAATTGAAACTTCGAGGCGAACAGCTTTCAAACAGAGAACGCTTGCCATATATCGAATGCAAACAATTGTTCCGTACATCAAAAACTGTCGCCCGCAGTGTTGTCGGTGTTTGTCGAGCTGATTTCACTCACAAGATGCGCGTATGTTTTGCGCCAGACATTAGCGTCATTTTGTCTAGGACTGAGTTCTGTCCACAAAGGAGTTATGTAAGATATTCGTAAAGAGCGCTCCAGGTGGCATAACTATGTGGGGTTGGCATAACTGTGGGGTTCGGCCGGTAGAAGGCGCGAGAGTCGATTTAATGCGATTAATATGGTAGCTTCCCCGAGGGCTGATTGCTAATATTATTGAGAGAAATGCATTTTTTAATTTTTAAGTGTGGTGTGAAATTGTGCCTTTAAGTTCATAAATCAATACAAATCAATGTAAAGATATCAGTAAGGCAGAAGAAAATGATGTAGCAGCAAATAATACTTCTTCCAAGAGCATCCCGTACTGCCGTGTTTGGTGGGGTGTGGGTGGGGGTGCGGAATGCATCAGAATATATCCGCCATTATTCGCCTATATTAACAAACATGTACTACCCATTTTCAGTATAATTCATTTCTCCAAGTGCGAATTGCCTTTGTTGGTTCTGCATATATTCTAACATATTAGAACATATTAGGTTTGTAGTCCGCATACAAACTTGAGTGAGTTTGGTTTTACGCCGCTTTTGGCAATATTCCAGCAATGTCTAGGCCCAGCAAAGTCTAGGCGGGGGAAACCAGAAATGGACTTTACATATTGTGCCCATGTGGCTAATCAAACCCGGGTCTTAAGCATAACGAGCGAACACTTTAACCACTAGGCTACCCCACCGCCTCCATACAAACTTAAACTCAATACAGAGTTGACCGCCTCCATGGTGTAGTGGTTAAAGCATCCGCCCGGAGAGCGGAAGGTCGTGGGTTCGATCCCCGACCGCGTCATACCAAAAGACGTTAAAATATGGTACTTGTTGGTCCATGCCTGGCGCTCGGCATGAATGGGTACAACAAGGACTGGTCGGCTCGGAGTCAGTATAATGTATCTGAGTGGGGTATTCATGCTTCACTGCGGCATGGTATCTCAGTGGGCTAGCACTATAAAACCAGCTTCAGTCTGGGCAAGTACAAGCAGCCGCACATACACATACACACGCATGCACGTCGTCATATGAGTGAAATATTCTCAAGCACGACCTTAAACCCAATTTCACCTCACCTCAATACAGAGTTTATGTGTCCTCTTAAGGTTTAATATGTTTAGAATATTATATTAGGATTTTGTGTTTGAATCCCGTTCCAGACGTTAGGGCTTTGTACAGGTACAACTTTACTTTTTGTGTGTTCACACAAAGCCTTTTTACGATTAAACATGTCCAGTATGTTATCTATACTTAACGCATTTTAACAGAACACGATCGTTGATTGTGGTTTGTTATGTTCAGGAGAGTTCCTCATTTCTAAAGTATCACACGTTATCTAGCTATGTTTATTAGATTGGAATAAAGATGAGGTAGATCACAGGTTAGTTAACTTGCGTTGCTGAAAAGTGTTTCTTGTCACGTGTGTAACGATGTGTGTTTGTGTGTGGCTGCAGGTACCGGTGGTACATCCCCTTCACCTACATCATCCAGTACGACAGAAATGTCCGGAAGGTCTGGCTCAATCTGGAGGCAGGTATGTACACGCCATCACCCACGCTCAAGGCCTTCCACACAAAGTCGCCGTTATCTGTGTACATGAGGTCGTCGTTTGTATTATAAACATAACATGCATTAGTACCATTCATATCGGTCCAGTAAATTAAGGTTCGGTTCATGCTCCAAGTTTCTTGAATCATGTTAAGAATCCACTCTTATTTTACCAGTGCACGACGCTCTACATCAGTCTGCCAGAGTCGTACCATCAGACTGTGTACCCCAGTCAACCAGTCGCGTTCCTCATTCTGACACAGTGGACGGTCTTATAAGTTAAAGAATCCGCTTTTGATATCCCTGTTCCTAGAAGAAAACGTCTTGGTTTAACTAAGATCGGCCAATCTAAGATGTAAACCTTAACATGATGATGGCGATATTGTTTCAGCCACAATTAACCGGACTGAAGGCTGGGTGCTGGGCAATGTTGACTACATGGGATTCTTCCGCGTCAACTACGAGAAGGACATGTGGATGAGACTAGGAGATCAGCTGCTGTACAACCACACCGTAAGTCTCAGCACGTTCACTAATCTTTCACGTCCACTCACATCCCCGTCACGCAAACACACATCCCCGTCACGTGCACTCACGTTCCCGTCACGCACACTCACATCCCCGTCACGCAAACACACATCCCCGTCACGTCCACTTACATCCCCGTCACGCAAACACACATCCCCGTCACGTCCACTCACATCCCCCTCACCCACACTCACATTCACGTCACAGACACACGCAACTCCGTCAGCCACACTTACATCTCCATCACGCACTCACATTCCCACAACATCCTCCTGAAACCCCGTCACGCACATTCACATTCCCGTCACGCACTCTCACATTCCCACAACATCCTCCTGAAACCCCGTCACATACATTCACAGACCGTCATCCCGCACAACAACCCAACCACGTTCAAATCGGCACACAGTAGTTGAAGCTATGGGCGTGGCACCTCACTGGACACACCCAACATGCGATGTGTGTATTTTCCACTAATCCTGTATGTTCTCGTGTTGGAGCAGGTGTTCTCAGAGGCCAACAGAGCGGGTTTGATCGGGGATGCCTTCGCCCTCGCCAGGTACGTCTGGTCTCCCTGCAGACATCTTAGTTACTATGGCAACTATGTACGTGTCAGCACCCGGGACAAGGTGCTATCGGGAAGGAAATAGGTGTCACCATTAACCCACGATACCTGTACCTGTGAACAGTAGATCAGCGATGTTTGTCTAAATGGTTGACGATATACCATCTTGATCATGGTGTTTAGGAGCATATGCCAAATGTCCAGTTGTCATATTAAAATCTTAAAATATAGAGAGGATGGGAGTTTCGACATTCCTTACAACCTAACCGGGTCCCACGTAGATACACTTTGAACACCGATGTTCAGCTCAGAGCTTGTTTTCTTTCAGCTCGTGCTGGTAACATACGTACGCTGAACGTACGCAGCTAAATATGGCTACTTGCAGAGTCTCGTGAATGGCGATGAGCAGTCGGAACGTAACAACGTGCTCAAAGTTCAACTATGTTCTAATGTATGGATAGCACACTTTGCGATTTGTGTCCATACTTCGAGTAATAGAAATATCGGTTATTATCACTGTATATGGCAAAACTGAAACATGTTGACACTTCAGGCATATTCGGCCCAAAGTGTTTATGGATTCCGGAAAAGGCCCAGAGCCACAGAGTCACGAGAACAGTTATGGTAACTGATCCCGCTAGTCTAGTGTCCTCGCTAAATGGCAATTTAGTTTTCCCAAACTTGGCAATTTATCTTTCCCAAACTTCCAAACTTGCGGACTGCCTCAGCTTCTTCCCAGCTACACAAAGCTTTTCCGTATAGTTTAGTATATTCTGACAATGCTAACAAGTAGACAGGTGTACCTGACTGTGTGCATTGTACCACTTCAGAGCCAACTTGTTGGACTACGACATTGCTCTTAACCTCACCCGCTACCTCAAGAACGAACTGAATTACGTCCCCTGGCGAGCTTTTGTGGACTCCATTGAGTTCCTGCGAGGCATGATTGCGACCAAGGAGGCGTACGTCTACCTACAAGTGAGTAAAGCTACGTCCTGGACGTAAGGGCAGTCCTTGTATGTTCTGACTCAAATCCCAGATGTTGTAAATCTCTGGTTCAAGCAGTGAGTGATGCACGTACATGTTGCTGCTATGTCCGGTATATACATATCTACTTCTGTTGTCCAGCAATACCTGCGAGACCTCGTCACACCCGTGTACAACACAGCCACATACGTCAAAGGATCACTGCCGGACAAGTGAGTCATTTTCTGCTCATTTCTACGCTGCGGGAAATGCATTTATTTTCTTAAACAGTTACAGCTGAGTGGCAGATTGTCTTCGAAGAGAAAGTACATAATTGTAATGAACACCTATGCGGACAATCTGGAAATGAAAACAAAACATAACAAGTAAGGATTTAAGGGATTAGCGATTTAGCCTCATATAAGATACAGTAAATAATTTACCTCGACTTGACGTCCACTGACTAGTGTAATCATTTGTTACAGGTACCTCCACCGTATCATCCTAGGAATGGCTTGTGACGTGGGCGTGGGGAACGCCGTCAAATATGCCAAGTCTACATTCAATGCCTGGAAGACGTACAATACAGTGTGAGTAGACTCGTGCAGTAACGCGTACCATATACAAACTGTAATGTGAGTGAAGTCACCAATATCCTGTCGTTTCTGACTGACAATGTCAAGCAACATACCTGGTTAATCCAGACCGGATTTAGAAGTTGGGAGGAATTCAGCGTCTTCACAGAGATAACCAAATCCGTAATTTTTACAGTCACAGCTCCTGCCAGGATCAAATGGTATGTTGTCATATGAGATGTGGTGTCTGTTCTCACTGTCGCTGTATTTAGACAGTGTCTGTTGAAAATGTGCACCATATTCGGATTATGTCGCCCCCAGCCTCGCCGCTGACCTGTCCGTGCTCATCTACTCCGTTGGGATCCGTGAGGGCGGGACGGACGAGTGGGACTTCGTGTGGGAGAAGGCGCAGTCCACATCGGTGGCATCTGAGAGACAAATAATGATGGAAGCCCTTGCACAGACACAGAAGCCATGGCTGCTTTGGAGGTGAGTTACTGATGGATTTGTTTGTTTGTTGTTAGCAATAGCCATGCTATATGACGGCGGTCTGTAAGTAGTCGAGCCTTGACCAGACAATCCAGTGATCAACAGCATGAGCATCGATCGACGCAATTTGGGATAGGATGACATGTATTAACCAAGTCAGCGTGCCTGGCAACCAGCTTCCGTTGATAAGTAAGTAAGTAAGTAAGTAAGTAAGTAAGTAAGTAAGTAAGTAAGTAAGTAAGTAAGTAAATAGATAAGTTGAAGGGAGTCATAGTATGTTATGGAGGGGACAGTGGGTTGAAGGGAGTCATATCACTTTGTGGAGGAAACAGTGGGTTGAAGGGAGAGAAAGTACTTTATAGAGGGGAAAGTGGGTTGAAGGGAGTCATATCACTTTGTGGAGGAAACAGTGGGTTGAAGGGAGAGAAAGTACTTTATAGAGGGGACAGTGGGTTGAAGGGAGCCATATCACTTTGTGGAGGAAACAGTGGGTTGAAGGGAGAGAAAGTACTTTATAGAGGGGACAGTGGGTTGAAGGGACACATACCACTTTGTGGAGGAAACAGTGGGTTGAAGGGAGAGAAAGTACTTTATAGAGGGCACAGTGGGTTGAAGGGACACATACCACTTTGTGGAGGAAACAGTGAGTTGAAGGGAGAGAAAGTACTTTATAGAGGGGACAGTGGGTTGAAGGGACACATACCACTTTGTGGAGGAAACAGTGAGTTGAAGGGAGAGAAAGTACTTTATAGAGGGGACAG
This sequence comes from Haliotis rubra, assembly GCF_003918875.1. Taxonomy (NCBI): domain Eukaryota; kingdom Metazoa; phylum Mollusca; class Gastropoda; order Lepetellida; family Haliotidae; genus Haliotis; species Haliotis rubra. The sequence continues at coordinate 160,494 of NW_025765056.1, forward strand.
TGGGTTTGGTTGAATCATAGTGTTGTAAAGGTGGAGAACAGGATAAAGGTAGATAGTGTTTTATGCTTAGATTAAGTATAAATTGATGTGGTAGTGTCAGGAATACGCCAATGTTATAAGTAACCAGCCATAGTTGCGTTGCAACAGGTACGCTAACTGGGTGTTTGATCCGAGCAAGATCAAGAAGCAGGATGTCCGTGTTGTGATGACCTACTTCACAAAGACACCTCTGGCTCGCTCTGTGGCGCTGGAGTTCTTCATGACCAGGTGGAAGGACCTTGTCAACAGGTAGGTAACAACGGAGAGACAGCACATGATCAGATGGAAGGACCTTGTCAGCAGGTAGGTAACAACGGAGAGACAGCACATGATCAGATGGAAGGACCTTGTCAGCAGGTAGGTAACAACGGAGAGACAGCACATGATCAGATGGAAGGACCTTGTCAGCAGGTAGGTAACAACGGAGAGACAGCACATGCTCAGATGGAAGGACCTTGTCAGCAGGCATGTAACAACGGAGTTGCAGCACATGCTCAGATGGAAGGACCTTGTCAGCAGGCAGGTAACAACGGAGTTGCAGCACATGATCAAATGGAAGGACCTTGTCAGCAGGTAGGTAACAACGGAGAGACAGCACATGATCAAATGGAAGGACCTTGTCAGCAGGTAGGTAACAACGGAGAGACAGCACATGATCAGATGGAAGGACCTTGTCAGCAGGTAAGCATGGAAATGGTTTGGTGTCCTATTCTGTTACTCGTCCAGATGAACAAGAAACTTGGTTTATTACACATTACTGTCAGGACGTATATATGTGTGACCGTGTGGTGAAATCGTCTCATATAATGCTATGATGTCACATTAAGGAAGATATTGACATTTATACGGTCCCAAAGGTCCATTGCCAGTTAGGCATATTCTGTTTTTTTCTCGTTGCAGATTTGGTCACGATCCGTTTTTATTGCCCGAAGTGATCCCGACTGTGACGTCATTTGTTAACTCCGAGTTCCATCTACGTCAGGTAAGTGACCCTCATTTCCCACAGCGGTCACATATCAGGCGGCCTTATGTTTACAGTTCCACACACATTAGCTGTAGGCTCTATCTATTGCTGTTATCACATGTAAGCCGTCACTGTCAGTTTGCTCTATCTGTTGCTGGTGTTACATGTAAGCCAACACTGTCAGTTGGCTCTATCTGTTGCTTTTGTCAGATGTAAGCAGTCACTTTCTGTTGGCTCTATCTGTTGCTGGTGTCACATGTAAGCCGTCACTGTCAATTGGCTCTATCTGTTGCTGGTGTCACATGTAAGCCGACACTGTCAGTTAGCACTATCTGTTGCTGGTGTTACATGTAAGCCAACACTGTCAGTTGGCTCTATCTGTTGCTGGTAATACATGTAAGCCGTCACTGTCAGTTGGCTCTATCTGTTGCTGGTGTTACATGTAAGCCAGCACTGTCAGTTGGCTCTATCCGTTGCTGGTGTCACATGTAAGCAGTCACTGTCAGTTAGCTCTATGTGTTGGTGGTGTTACATGTAAGCCGTCACTGTCAGTTTGCTCTATCTGTTGCTGGTGTAACATGAATGCCAACACTTTCAATTATCTTTATCTGTTGCTGGTGTTACATGTACGCCAACACTGTCAGTAAGCTCTATCTGTTGCTTGTGTTACATGTAAGCCAACAATGTCAGTTAACACTATCCGTTTATGGTGTAAGATGTAAGCCAACACTGTCTTTTTGCTTTATCTGTTGCTGGTGTTACATGTACGCCAACACTGTCAGTAAGCTCTATCTGTTGCTGGTGTTACATGTACACCAACACTGCCAGTTTGCTCTATCTGTTGCTGGTGTTACATGTAAGCCAACACTGTCAGTTGGCTCTATCTGTTGTTGGTGTCAGATGTAAGCCGACACTATCAATTGACTCTATCTTTTGCTGGTATCACATGTAAGCCGACACTGTCATTTAGCTCTATCTGTTGCTTGTGTTACATGTAAGCCGTCACTGTCAGTTTGCTCTATCTGTTGCTGGTGTTACATGTATGCCAACACTGTCAGTTGGCTCTATCTGTTACTGGTGTTACATGTACGCCAACACTGTCAGTTAGTTCTATCTGTTGCTGGTGTTACATGTACACCAACACTGTCAATTGGCTCTATATGTTGCTGGTGTTACATGTAATCCATCACTGTCAGTTGACTCTATCTGTTGCTGGTGTTACATGTAAGACGACACTGTCAGTTGGCTTTATCTGTTGCTGGTGTCACATGTAAGCCGACACTGTCAATTGGCTCTATCTGTTGCTGGTGTCACGTGTAAGCCGTCACTGTCGGTTTCCTCTACCTGTTGCTGGTGTTACATGTAAGCCAACACTGTCAGTTGGCTCTATCTGTTGCTGGTGTCAGATTAAAGCCGACACTGTCAATTGGCTCTATCTGTTCCTGGTGTCACATAAAAGCAGACACTGTCAGCTAGCTCTATCTGTTGCTGGTGTCACATGTAAGGAGTCACTGTCAGTTGGCTCTATCTGTTGCTGGTGTCACATGTAAGCAGACACTGTCAGTAGGCTCTACTTGTTGCTGGTGTTACATATAAGCCGACACTGTCAGTTAGCTCTATCTGTTGCTGGTGTTACATGTAAGCCGTCACTGTCAGTTTGCTCTATCTTTTGCTGGTGTAACATGAATGCCAACACTTTCAATTAGCTCTATCTGTTGCTGGTGATACATGTACGCCAACATTGTCAGTATGCTCTATCTGTTGCTGGAGTTACATGTACGCCAACACTGTCAGTTGGCTCTATCTGTTGCTTGTGTTACATGTAAGCCAACAATGTCAGTTAACACTATCTGTTGCTGGTGTAACATGTAAGTCAGCAATGTATTTTTGCTTTCTCTCTTGCTGGTGTCATATGTAAGCCGACACTGTCAATTGGTTCTTTATGTTGCTGGTGTTACATATAAGCCAACACTGTCAATTGGCTCCATCTGTTGTTGGTGTCACATGTAAGCAGTCACTGTCAGTTGGCTCTATCTGTTGCTGGTGTTACATGTCAGCCGACATTGTCAGTTAGCACTATCTGTTGCTGGTGTTACATGTAAGCCAACACTGTCAGTTGGCTCTATCTGTTGTTGGTGTCACATGTAAGCAGTCACTGTCAGTTTGCTCTATCTGTTGCTGGTGTTACATATAAGCCAACACTGTCAGTTAGCTCTATCTGTTGCTAGTGTAACATGAATGCCTACACTTTCCATTAGCTCTATCTGTTGGTGGTGTTACATGTACGCCAACACTGTCAGTAAGCACTATCTGTTGCTGGTGTTACATGTACGCCAACACTGTCAGTTGGCTCTATCTGTTGCTGGTGTTACATGTAAGCCAACAATGTCAGTTCGCACTATCTGTTGCTGGTGTCACATGTAAGCCAGCAATGTCTTTTTGCTTTATCTGTTGCTGGTGTCACATGTAAGCCGACACTGTCAGTTGGCTCTATCTGTTGCTGGTGTTACATATAAGCCGACACTGTCAGTTGGCTCTATCTGTTGCTAGTGTAACATGAATGCCTTCTCTTTCAATTAGCTCTATCTGTTGCTGGTGTTACATTTACGTCAACACTGTCAGTAAGCTCTATCTGTTGGTGGTGTTACATGTACGCCAACACTGTCAGGTGGCTCTATCTGTTGCTGGTGTTACATGTAAGCCAACAATGTCAGTTAGCACTATCTTTTGCTGGTGTAACATGTAAGCCAAAACTGTCTTTTTTCTTTATCTGCTGCTGGTGTCACATGTAAGCCGACACTGTCAATTGGTTCTATATGTTGCTGGTGTTACATATAAGCCGACACTGTCAGTTAGCTCTATCTGTTGCTGGTGTTACATATAAGCCGAAACTGTCAGTTAGCTCTATCTGTTGCTGGTGTTACATGTAAGCCGTCACTGTCAGTTTGCTCTATCTTTTGCTGGTGTAACATGAATGCCAACACTTTCAACTAGCTCTATCTGTTGCTGGTGTTACATGTACGCCAACACTGCCAGTAAGCTCTATCTGTTGCTGGAGTTACATGTACGCCAACACTGTCAGTTGGCTCTATCTGTTGCTGGTGTTACATGTAAGCCAACAATGACAGTTAGCACTATCTGTTGCTGGTGTAACATGTAAGTCAGCAATGTCTTTTTGCTTTATCTTTTGCTGGTGTCACATGTAAGCCGACACGGTCAATTGGTTCTATATGTTGCTGGTGTTACATATAAACCGACACTGTCAGTTAGCTCTATCTTTTGCTAGTGTTACGTGTAAGCCGTCACTGTCAGTTTGCTCTATCTGTTGCTGGTGTCACATCTTAGTCAACACTGTCAGTTTGCTCTATCTGTTGGTGGTGTTACATGTAAGCCAACACTGTCAGTAGGCTCTATCTGTTGCTTTTGTGACATGTAAGCCTACACTGTCAATTGGCTCTATATGTTGCCGGTGTCACATGTAAGCCGACACTGTCAGTTAGCTGTATCTGTTGCTTGTGTTAAATGTTAGCCATTACGGTCAGTTGGCTTTATCTGTTGCTGGTGTTACATGTACGCCAACACTGTCAGTTGGCTCTATCTGTTGCTGGTGTTACATCTTAGTCAACACTGTCAGTTTGCTCTATCTGTTGCTGGTGTTACATGTAAGCCAACACTGTCAGTAGGCTCTATCTGTTGCTTGTGTGACATGTAAGCCTACACTGTCAATTGGCTCTATATGTTGCTGGTGTCACATGTAAGCCGACACTGTCAGTTAGCTGTATCTGTTGCTGGTGTTTCATGTAAGCCAACACTGTCAGTTGGCTCTATCTGTTGCTGGTGTCATATGTAAGCCGACACAGTCAATTGGCTCTATCTGTTGCTGGTGTCACATATAAGCCGACACTGTCAATTGTCTCTGTCTGTTGCTGGTGTCACATATAAGCCGACTCTGTCAGTTAGCTCTATCTGTTGCTGGTGTTACATGTAAGCCAACAATGTCAATTAGCACTATCTGTTGCTGGTGTCTGTTGCTGGTGTGTCACATGTAAGCCGTCACTGTCAGTTGGCTCTATCTGTTGCTGGTGTTACATATAAGCCGACATGTCAGTTGGCTCTATCTGTTGCTGTCAGTTACTCTTTCAATTAGCTCTATCTGTTGCTGGTGTCAGCTCTATTAAAGCCGACACTGTCAGTTGGCTCTATCTGTTCCTGGTGTCACATAAAAGCCAGACACTGTCAGTTAGCTCTATCTGTTGCTGGTGTCACATGTAAGGAGTGTCTGTCAGTTGGCTCTATCTGTTGCTGGTGTCACATGTAAGCAGACACTGTCAATTGGCTCTATATGTTGCTGGTGTTACATATAAGCCGACACTGTCAGTTGCTCTATCTGTTGCTGGTGTTACATGTAAGCTGTCAGTTTGCTCTATCTGTTGCTGGTGTCAGTTCAATTAGCTCTATCTGTTGCTGGTGTTACATGTAAGCCAACACTGTCAGTTTGCTCTATCTGTTGCTGGTGTTACATGTAAGCCAACACTGTCAGTTAGCTCTATCTTTCTGGTGTTACATGTACATGTAAGCCAACACTGTCAGTTGGCTCTATCTGTTGCTGGTGTTACACTGTCAATGCTCTATATGTTGCCGGTGTCACATGTAAGCCGACACAATGTCAGTTGCACTATCTGTTAGCCTGGTGTTACATGTGCGCCAACACTGTCAGTTGACTCTATCTGTTGCTGGTGTTACATGTAAGCCAACACTGTCAGTTAGCACTATCTATGCTGTACATGTTTCTGGTGTTACATGTACGCCAACACTGTCAGTTGGCTCTATCTGTTGCTGGTGTTACATGTAAGCCAACAATGTCAGTTAGCACTATCTGTTTCTGGTGTTACATGTACGCCAACACTGTCAGTTGGCTCTATCTGTTGCTGGTGTTACATGTAAGCCAACACTGTCAGTTGGTTCTATATGTTGCTGGTGTCACTTGTATGCCGACACTGTCAGTTAGCTCTATCTGTTGCTGGTGTTACATGTAAGCCAACACTGTCAGTTAGCACTATCTGTTTCTGGTGTTACATGTACGCCAACACTGTCAGTTGGCTCTATCTGTTGCTGGTGTTACATGTAAGCCAACACTGTCAGTTGGTTCTATCTGTTGCTGGTGTTACATGTACGCCGACACTGTCAGTTGGCTCTATCTGTTGCTGGTGTTACATGTAAGCCAACACTGTCAGTTAGCTCTATCTGTTGCTGGTGTTACATGTAAGCCAACACTGTCAGTTAGCTCTATCTGTTGCTGGTGTTACATGTACGCCAACACTGTCAGTTGGCTCTATCTGTTGCTGGTGTTACATGTAAACCGACATTATCTATTGGCTCTATCTGTTGCTTGTGTTAAATGTTAGCCAACACGGTCAGTTGGCTTTATCTGTTGCTGGTGTTACATTTACGCCAACAGTCAGTTGGCTCTATCTGTTGCTGGTGTTACATCTTAGTCAACACTGTCAGTTAGCACTATCTGTTGCTCGTGTCACATGTAAGCCAGCAATGTCTTTTTGCTTTATCTGTTGCTGGTGTCACATGTAAGCCGACACTGTCAGTTGGCTCTATCTGTTGCTGGTGTTACATATAAGCCGACACTGTCAGTTGGCTCTATCTGTTGCTAGTGTAACATGAATGCCTACTCTTTCAATTAGCTCTATCTGTTACTGGTGTTACATGTACGTCAACACTGTCAGTAAGCTCTATCTGTTGGTGGTGTTACATGTACGCCAACACTGTCAGTTGGCTCTATCTGTTGCTGGTGTTACATGTAAGCCAACAATGTCAGTTAGCACTATCTTTTGCTGGTGTAACATGTAAGCCAGCACTGTCTTTTTGCTTTATCTGTTGCTGGTGCCACATGTAAGCCGACACTGTCAATTGGTTCTATCTGTTGCTGGTGTTACATATAAGCCGACACTGTCAGTTAGCTCTATCTGTTGCTGGTGTTACATATAAGCCGAAACTGTCAGTTGGCTGTTCTGTTGCTTGTGTTACATGTAAGCCAACACTGTCAGTTGGCTCTTTCTTTTGCTGGTGTTACATGTAAGCCAACACTGTCAGTTGGCTCTATCTGTTGCTGGTGTTACATGTAAACCGACATTATCTATTGGCTCTATCTGTTGCTTGTGTTAAATGTTAGCCAACACGGTCAGTTGGCTTTATCTGTTGCTGGTGTTACATGTACGCCAACAGTCAGTTGGCTCTATCTGTTGCTGGTGTTACATGTAAGCCAACACTGTCAGTAGGCTCTATCTGTTGCTTGTGTGACATGTAAGCCTACACTGTCAATTGGGTCTATATGTTGCCGGTGTCACATGTAAGCCGACACTGTCAGTTAGCTGTATCTGTTGCTGGTGTTTCATGTAAGCCAACACTCTCAGTTGGCTCTATCTGTTGCTGGTGTTACATGTACGCCAACAGTGTCAGTTGGCTCTATCTGTTGGTGGTGTTACATGTGTACCTTTTTGAAAATGCTAGTCCAGATAGTACATATGTACGTATGTATACGGCTTTGTGTATACATAAGAAATGGGGAAGTGAGCAGTATTAGTGAAACATCCTATGCCCCAATTAACACCAGCAGGATATACAATATGCAACGTTGAGTGTGAGAGTTCCTACACTGACACAACTCGCCGAGCTTACTGGTGAAGTTCTGCTAAAAGTGGGGACAGAGGGGTAGCCTAGTGGTTAAAGCGTCCGCTCGTCACGCCGGGTTAGATTCCCCACATGGTTACAATGTGTGTAGCCAATTTCTGGTGTCCCCCGCCGTGATATTGCTGGAATATTGCTAAAAGCGGCATAAAACTCACTCACTCACTGCTGCAAGTGGCCTGCTGACAACCCCACTGTTTGTGTTGTAGTTGGAGACCATATTCAAAGAAACCCCACCTAAGACAGCATCTAAAGCCGCGGAAAACGCCCTGGCACTAACGAGGTGAGTACTTCACGTGACCCTGGCACTAACGAGGTGAGTACTTCACGTGACCCTGGCACTGACGAGGTGAGTACTTCACGTGACCCTGGCACTGACGAGGTGAGTACTTCACGTGACCCTGGCACTAACGAGGTGAATACTTCACGTGACCCTGCTGATGGGTTGCGCGAGATCTGACCTAAGATTGGACAGTGTACGTGATTTGTGTCAACCCTGTGATCAGTGCATGTGTCCTTACAGCGGCAGTGTTGACATGGGTATCTTGTTGTACACTGATCGTTTGGACGAATGTTACAGGTTTTGATTGTAAGTCAAACAGCCGCTCTGGATTTTAGGTATGTTTAGTAAATATATATGGAAATTACAGACTGTGTGTTAAGAAATAATAGTAATCTAAGACAAAATCGAGGGTAAAAGCTTAATAATAGTTTCATACGGCATATACAAACGTAATATCTTTGTTTATCATACAATGGATAGTGCTCTCAGCAGGATAAAGCCAACGGATATTTTCGGTATCCGTTGGGGTCATATACGGATATCGATGCAAATTAGAGAGGTCATATGCAAATTTCAGGGACTACTTTCACAGTGTAAACAAACATGGTATCAAGGATAGGCGGTCGTGTCCGGATTAACGGCCGTGGTTACTCGTAACTTACGGTACTGTCAGTGCTTTGATCCCAGAAAATTCATGCCTTGTTTTGATAGATGGAGTAGATTACAAAGCGAAGATAGAAATTCACAGGCTTACGAAGATGCCAACATCGGTTCCCCGACCGACTGTCAGTGTTAGCGAGAGAACGGTGCACAGTGTCACGGTAACATTAAAACGTATTTGGTTGTTCAAAAGGTTAATTGAAGGTTTCTGAAGTTCCACGTGAGTTTGTTGTTATTTTTCAAACGTAAGCTAAGATTTGTTGACAACAATACGTGCTTTAGCATAAAAGCTTACTGGGAACTAGATGACCGCTGAGTGATCAGGAGAAAATGATGTCACCGGGCTTGTGACGTAACGTATTACCCGCACATATTTGTGACGTCATAGACATTCCACGAAGTTTAGTTTCATGATTTGTGGCATTTGAAATCGCATTTTTTAAAATTATAATGCAAAAATGACATTGTATGATAAATAGGTTATTACACTCGTGTGTTTTGGGATGGTTAATATCGTGCATTTGGAATAAACACTATGTATTTAGCTCGCCAAGGCTCGCTAAATACAATGATTATTCCTAATGCAGGATATATACAATCCCAAAACACACTCGCGTGATAACCTATATGCCCCTATTGTTGAATATTGTGGACATCTGAGCAAGGGTATGAGTCTCAATAGGCCGTCTGTCTTACCTAACACATGGATGCTGGGTTCTGACAGGGTGAGATACATGCTATCATCATTCACGTACCCAGTCTTAAACTGGCAAACTGTTGGCACAGCGTTTACAACATACCCGGCCTTAATTGTAATGGAATTCAGGATGCTAGAGCTCGTTCTCCAGTTATATACGACTTTTTGCCAAAGAAATATGATCTAGCGGTTCTAACTGAACAGTGTGTTTTGTGTCTTATTGTCGTCGCTATGAATGCCTGACTGTGGTGCTCGATTCGAACCAAAGCCTGAAGGCATAAAGCAAACCTATAACATAGTCAGGTGTGTGTACCAGTGTCTTGGGTGACATGGCTTGTATATAACCCAGACAACCCGTAATCCATGCTTGTCGTAAGAGGTGACTAACGGGATCGGGTGGTCAGACTCGCTGACTTGGTTGACACATGTCATCAGTTCCCAATTGGGTTGATCATGATGTTGATCACTTGATTGTCTGGTTCAGACTCGATTATTTACAGACCGCCGCCGTATTGCTAGAATATTGCTGAGTGCGGCGTTAAACAACCAACCAACCAACATCAACGCATGTCCCTGAGAGCCGTGGGAAACTGATACATATCCAAACAAAACAGATGCAGGTATTGTGAGGGGGTGACGCCGTGGAGATCAGTGGTGACGACTGTTATGCCTCTATATACGTATCTGCCTTTCAGATCCAATATCAAATGGATGGAGACGTATTATGAGAAGATTGCTGTTTGGCTGAAGGACAACGTGACGTAGTAGTCACGTGACAAGACGACGCAGCGCCCGGCGGGAAGTGCTCCCAGGCGCTCTTTATATTCTGTGTCTGTGTGTCATTTGTTGGTATTTCTCTATATCGTAGCGATGGGCCATTGTCCGACTTGTCTTACTCTCCATTGATGTCATTCTTTATCATTCTCAAATAAATCGTTTATCTCTTTCTATGCTCCATTCTGGTTTGCCTTGATTTGTGTGTGGACGCAGAGAATGTGTACAACTGCCCTGTTCTGTGAGATCTTCCTTGTGGGCGGATGGCCATTTGTGTAGCTGTCGACGCCTTGATCACGTTATGTTTGGCTCGGCAGACAATGCGACTTGTCCGAAAAAGACAGTGGGAGGAAAAAGCCGAGGAGTGAATGTGGACACATATGTAACTAAGTGGACAGTGTGAGCGGCAACACTGAAACAGTCGAACTCGGGCCATTTGTTTGCAGTGAGAATAGAGACATGTGTTGGTTGGTAGAGACAGGGATCTTTATTTGGTTGCTGGAGCGAGTTGACACGTTTTGGTTGGTTGCAAGAGCGGACACGTTTTGGTTGGTTGCAAGAGCGGACACGTTTTGGTTGGTTGCAAGAGCGGACATGTGTTGGTTGGTTGTAAGAGTGGACATGTGTTGGTTGGTTGTAAGAACGGACATGTCTTGGTTGGTGGAGCGAGTGGACATGTTTTGGTTGGTTGCAAGATCGGACATGTGTTGGTTGGTTGTAAGAGTGGACATGTGTTAGTTGGTTGTAAGAGCGGACATGTGTTGGTTGGTGGAGCGAGTGATCATGTGTTGGTTGGTTGTAAGAGCGGACATGTGTTGGTTGGTGGAGCGAGTGGACATGTGGTGGTTGAGAGAGCGGACATGTGTTGGTTGATTGAGAGAGCGGACATGTGTTGGTTGATTGAGAGAGCGGACATGTGTTGGTTGGTTGTAAGAGCAGACGTGTTGGTTGGTGGAGCGAGTGCACATGTGTTGGTTGGTTGTAAGAGCGGACGTGTTGATTGGTTGTAAGAGTGGACATGTGTTGGTTGGTTGTAAGAACGGACATGTGTTGGTTGGTGGAGCGAGTGGACATGTGTTGGTTGGTTGTAAGAGTGGACGTGTTGATTGGTTGTAAGAGTGAACATGTGTTGGTTGATTGAGAGATAGGACATGTGTTGGTTGATTGAGAGAGCGGACATGTGTTGGTTGGTTGAGAGAGCGGGCATGTGTTGGTTGGTTGTAAGAACGGACATGTGTGCGTTGGTTGTAAGAGCGGACGTATTGGTTTGTGGAGTGAGCGGACATGTGTTGGTTGGTTGAGAGAGCAGACGTGTTGGTTGATTGAGAGAGCGGACATGTGTTCGTTGGTTGATTGAGAGAGTGGACATGTGTTGGTTGATTGAGAAAGTGGACTTGTGTTGGTTGATTGAGAGAGCAGACATGTGTTGGTTGGTTGAGTGAGTGGACATGTGTTGGTTGGTTGTAAGAGTGGACATGTGTTGGTTGCTTGTAAGAGCGGACATGTCTTGGTTGGTGGAGCGAGTGGACATGTGTTGGTTGGTTGTAAGAGCGGACGTGTTGATTGGTTGTAAGAGTGAACATGTGTTGGTTGATTGAGAGATAGGTCACGTGTTGGTTGATTGAGAGAGCGGACATGTGTTGGTTGGTTGAGAGAGCGGACATGTGTTGGTTGGTTGTAAGAACGGACATGTGTGCGTTGGTTGTAAGAGTGGACATGTTGGTTTGTGGAGTGAGCGGACATGGGTTGGCTGGTTGAGAGAGCGGACATGTGTTGGTTGATTGAGAGAGCGGACATGTGTTGGTTGATTGGGAGAGTGGACATGTGTTGGTTGGTTGAGAAAGTGGACTTGAGTTGGTTGATTGAGAGAGCAGACGTGTTGGTTGGTGGAGTGAGTGGACATGTGTTGGTTGGTTGAGAGAGCAGACATCTGTTGAATTGTTGTAAGTGCGTACGTGTTGATTGGCTGTAAGAGCGGACATGTGTTTGTTTAGTGTAAGAGCGGACACATGTTGGTTGGTTGTAAGAGCGGACATATGTTGGTTGGTTGTAAGAGCGGACATGTGTTGGTTGGTGGAGTGAGTGGACATGTGTTGGTTGGTTGTAAGAGCGGACGTGTTGATTGGATGTAAGAGTGAACATGTCTTGGTTGATTGAGAGAGCGGACATGTGTGGTTAGTTGAGAGAGCGGGCATGTGTCGGTTGGTTGTAAGAACGGACATGTGTGTGTTGGTTGTAGGAGTGGACGCGTTGGTTGGTGGAGTGAGTGGACATGGGTTGGCTGGTTGAGAGAGCGGACAAGTGTTGGTTGATTGAGAGAGCGGACATGTGTTCGTTGGTTGATTGAGAGAGCGGACATGTGTTGGTTGGTTGAGAAAGCGGGCATGTGTTGGTTGGTTGTAAGAACGGACATGTGTGTGTTGGTTGTAAGAGTGGACGTGTTGGTTGGTGGAGTGAGTGGACATGGGTTGGCTGGTTGAGAGAGCGGACATGTGTTGGTTGATTGAGAGAGCAGACATGTGCTGGTTGGTTGACTGAGAGAGTGGACATGTGTTGGTTGATTGAGAGAGTGGACATGTTTTGGTTGATTGGGAGAGTGGACATGTGTTGGTTGATTGAGAAAGTAGACATATGTTGGCTGATTGAGAGAGCAGACGTGTTGGTTGGTGGAGTGAGTGGACATGTGTTGGTTGGTTGAGAGAGCAGACATCTGTTGAATTGTTGTAAGTGCGTACGTGTTGATTGGCTGTAAGAGCGGACATGTGTTTCTATAGTGTAAGAGCGGACATGTGTTGGTTGGTTGTAGTGTGTTGGTTGGTGGAGCGGACATGTGTTGGGAGATTGAGAGATAGGACAGGTGTTGGTTGATTGAGTAAGCGGACATGTGTTGGTTGATAGAGAAGGTGGACATGTGTTGGTTGATTGAGAGAGTGGACATGTGTTGGTTGATTGAGAGAGCGGACATATGTTGGTTGTTGGGGCGAGTGAACATGTGTTGGTTGGTTGTAAGAGCGGATATATGTTGATTGGTGGAGCGAGTGGACACGTTTTGTTTGCTTGTAAGAGCGGACATGTTTTGGTTGGTTGTAAGAGCGGACATGTGTTGGTTGGTTGAGAGAGTGGACATGTGCTTTTTATTGAGAGAGCGGACATGTGTTGGATGATTGAGAGAGCGGACATGTGTTGGATGATTGAGAGAGCGAACATAAGTTGGATGATTGAGAGAGCGGACATGTGTTGCTTGGTGGAGCTAGGGGACACGTGTTGGATGATTAAGAGAGCAGACATGTGTTGGTTGGTGGAGCGAGTGGACATGTGTTGGTTGGTTGTGAGAGCGGACATATGAACGAGTGAGAGCGACATGTGTTGTTTGTAGTGAGAGAGCGAACATGTGTTGGTTGACTGAGAGAGCGGACATGTGTTTCTAGGTGGAGCGAGTGGGCATGTGTTTGTTGATTGAGAGAGCGAACATGTGTTTGTTGGTTGAGAGAGCGGACATGTGTTGGTTGGTGGAGCGAGTGGACATGTGTTGGTTGATTGAGAGAGCGGACATATGTTGGTTGGTCGTTAAAGCTGACATGTGTTGGATGATGGAGATAGTGGACATATGTCGGTTGGTAGAGAGAGCGGTCATGGATAAGCAACGTAAAGAAGGAAACACACATCAGAGCCGTTTGACCGAAGCTAACTTCGCCTAAAAGTTACTTTGAAACCTTCCTTATTCGAACGGCTACATTAAAATAAATGTTGCGAGAGCGGAACGTGCTTTTTTTCCAAAGGCGGTCATTTAAGTTTAAAACACTGTTCTTGTAGTTTTACCTTACATGACTCGAGATAATTTGTCTTGAAATCATCTGCAAATTCAGCTGTTATTGACAGATCAAAGACGGAAACGCGAAACCCAGGGTCAAGGCCGAAACAGCGTCCTTTGCGTTGTGTTTCAAACAGCAACAACCAATACATGCACTCATTTGTGAAGTAGGATTGGTGGGCACGTGTGCATGTTATGTTTGTTTTTCTACATTGCAAGGAACACTCTATAGTTTCTTAACTATAACAAGTAACATCACTCTATAGTTTCTTAACTATAACAAGTAACATCACTCTATAGTTTCTTAACTATAACAAGTAACATCACTCTATAGTTTTTAATTATAACAAGTAACATCACTCTATAGTTTCTTAACTATAACAAGTAACATCACTTTATAGTTTCTTAACTATAACAAGTAACATCACTTTATAGTTTTTAATTATAACAAGTAACATCACTCTATAGTTTTTAATTATAACAAGTAACATCACTCTATAGTTTCTAACTATAACAAGTAACATCACTCTATAGTTTCTTAACTATAACAAGTAACAACACTCTATAGTTTCTTAATTATAACAAGTAACATCACTCTATAGTTTCTTAACTATAACAAGTAACATCACTCTATAGTTTTTAACTATAAGAAGTAACATCACTCTATAGTTTTTAATTATAACAAGTAACATCACTCTATAGTTTTTAACTATAACAAGTAACATCACTCTATAGTTTTTAATTATAACAAGTAACATCACTCTATAGTTTCTTAGCTATAACAAGTAACATCACTCTATAGTTTTTAACTATAACAAGTAACATCACTCTATAGTTTTTAACTATAACAAGTAACATCACTCTATAGTTTTTAATTATAACAAGTAACATCACTCTATAGTTTCTTAACTATAACAAGTAACATCACTCTATAGTTTTTAACTATAACAAGTAACATCACTCTATAGTTTTTAACTATAACAAGTAACATCCATAATGAATAATGAAAAAGGGCCGGATCAACTGCCAGCTCCAGCGCCAAGCCATTAGCTCTCCCGTAGTGGTAAACAGGGGCGCCTCTTCGTCTGTCTTTCGTCCAGTACGTTATGTGTTTGTTTTAATATTGTTAAGGGAGGGCAGTGGGAGGAAGTTGGGGGTTGGTACACGGGCGAAAATTGAGTTTGAAGCAACAATGACTGTTGCTCCCAGGTATGCCAATTGCATAACATGGAACAAATCGTCATGCTAAACCCTTGTTATCATGTATTACATGAGACGATGCATTTATCTACATGTCAAGCTTAGTAATACTCCACATACAGGACGGTGGAATAATGTCGGAAATCATAATAAATAAATAATAAATAAATGCTGATAGCTTGTAATTCTTAATAAACATTCGTCCAGCTTAAACTATTTTTAGATTCTGTATATAAAGGATTAGACAGAGGAATATGCGTATCTCCAAACGAATCTCATATAAAACTGAGAGGTCACGGTCATTTTATAAGGTATAAAAATCGTTTGGAATGTTAGAGCCTAATGCATGCAAAGAACGTGTAGGAACTAATTTTCTCAGAAAACCTTGGTCAGTCAAAAACACTCTGCTGAAAGAGCCATTTTATACTTTTAAATTAAAAATATACAATTTTCTGATTATAGATTTAAGGTAGTCAGTGTACATGGTGGTATAATACCTTTGCTGGATAATCATGTCGGCAATCTTTATATAAAGGAGTGAATGAATTTACATGAATGAGTGAGTGAGTGAGTTTAGCACTCAGCAATATTACAGTTATATGGCGGCGGTGTGTAAATAATCGAGTCTGGACTAGACAATCCAGTGTTCAACAGCATAAGCATCGATCTACGCAACTGCAACACGATGACATGTGTTAACCAAGCCAGCGAGCCTGACCACCCGATCCCGTCAGTCGCCTCTTACGACAAGCATGGGTTACTGAAGATCAGTTCTCATCCGGGTCTTCACGGGTCTCCATGAATGAATGAATCAGACAGTTTAAGTGTAATCAGTCAGCACTGTGTTGATGGTAATGCAGCCTTCTTGCTAGAGGATATCATTTAATTCAAAATTGCACAGTAAATCATATTTGCAGCTTGGAACGTTCACGTATAGGAGTTTTAAGAAATATAATATCATCCTAATCAGAAGACAAGTAAGTGCATTGCCGTTGAAGTGTTCAGACCAACTTGTTGCTGGGAATATAAACGTAATATTGTATGGCTACAATGAATATTGATGCTGAATGTTACGCTTGACGTATGGGCACAGAGTATGTATGGACACACATGAAATGCCAGTGGTAGCGACACAGAGTAAAGGCCTTCTGTTTTGAAGCGACGGTAAAATCTCCGTCACAATTGCCAGTTACTCGACATCACAACACCGCACCGTATACACCGTCAACATAATCTATGAACAACCGATCAACAATTGTCTTGATGCATGACAGAAGTTCGTAAACAACAGAGTCAAGCCTGACAATAATCGTTTATTTCTTTAATAGGCCAACGGCCATTATGAAAAATACATTTAACATACTTTCATTGGCGCATTGCCAACATATATTCTTGTTTCACTAAGTGAACTTAGATTATTTTTCCACATTTGTGAAAGTATATCAATAACCCTTTGTCTAAAAGCACTTATAAATCCTGTACAATTTAGAGTCAGTCTCTGCTGTAACCAAATAAAACCATATCCATACTGAAACAAGAAGTCTCTAATGAGAGTAACCCATGTCGTATATGTTGGATTCTGCCAAGCGTTGTCGACTAGAGCCTATATATAATGCTTATATATCGTTTTTCGCCACAGGTGATAACCTTAATCTTAATCCAATATTTCCTAATGCAGTGATTCACAGCCGGAGCGTCCATCTACACAGTTAGCATCCGTTAAGATTAACAAGGTTGCAAATCGTGAGCACCCACCCAATTCTCCCAGCAGCATGTCCCGAGAAGCATTCATTGATAGGGTCACATATTCTTCCAGGAAATCGCCACGAGTATGATAGTTGGAAAGCACGGTATTCTAAGTGTGTGTTTGTTTTCAACAGATCTAAAAACGTCGTATTCTATTTTAACAACGCAAAAGATTGATAAATCCTTGAGGCATCCATACTGATCAATCATACACGCAGGATTCTTATGCAAACTAACCGCTTACACCTCACTCCCTGCTGCTAACACCAGACGTCGCTTGTACCTCGCTAATATCTGATATCAGCACTGCATCATACAGCCCTTCTGATGTCAGCACTACATCATACAACCCTTCTGATATCAGCACTGCAACAAACAACCCTTCTGATATCAGCACGGCTTCATACAACACTTCTGATATCAACACTACATCGTACAACCCTGCTGATGTCAGCACAACATTATACAAACCTTCTGATATTAGCACTGCATCATGCAACCCTTCTGATGTCAGCACTACATCGTACAACCCTTCTGATGTCAGCACTACATCATACAGCCCTTCTGATATCAGCACTGCATCGTGCAACCATTCTGATATCAGCACTGTATCATACAACGCTTCTGATGTCAGCACTGCATCATACAACCCTTCTGATGTCAGCACTGCATAATACAACCCTTCTCATCTCAGCACTACATCATACAACCCTTCTGATATCAGCACGGCTTCATACAACCCTTCTGATGTCAGCACTACATAATACAACCCTTCTGATATCAGCACTGCATCGTGCAACCCTTCTGATATCAGCACGGCATCATACAACTCTTCTGATATCAGCACTACATCGTACAACCCTTCTGATGTCAGCACTACATAATACAACCCTTCTGATATCAGCACTGCATCATGCAACCCTTCTGATGTCAGCACTACATCATACAACACTTCTGATGTCAGCACTGCATCATACAACCCTTCTGACATCAGTACTTTATCATACAACCCTTCTTATATCAGCACTGCATCATACAACCCTTCTGATGTCAGCACTACATCATACATCTCTTTTGATTTCAGCACTAAATCGTACAACCCTTCTGATGTCAGCAGTACGTCATGCAACCCTTCCGATATCAGCACTGCATCATACTATTCTTCTGTTTTCAGCACTGCATCATACAACTCGTCGGATGCCAGCACTGCATCATACAACACTTTTGATATCAGCACTGCATCATACAACCCTTCTGATATCAGCACTGCAACATACATCACTTCTGATATCAGCACTGCATCATACAGCCATTCTGATGTCAGCACTGCACCATACAACCCTTATGATGTCAGCACTACATCATACAACCCTTCTCATATCAGCACTGCATCATACAACCCTTCTGATATCAACACGCTCTCATACAACCCTTCTGATATCAGCACTACATCGTACAACCCTTCTGGTGTCAGCACTACATCATACAACCCTTCTGATATCAGCACTGCATCATGCAACCCTTCTGATATCACCGCTGCATCAAACAACCCTTATGATGTCCGCACTGCATCATACAACCCTTCTGATGTCAGTACTACATCATACAACCCTTCTGATGTCAGAACTACATCATACAACCCTTCTGATATCAGCACTGCATCATGCAACCCATCTGATATCAGCACTGCATTATACAACGCTTTTGATGTAAGCACTACATCATACAACCCTTCTGATGTCAGCACTGCAACATACAACCCTTCTGATATCAGCACGGTTTCATACAACCCTTCTGGTGTCAGCAATACATCGTACAACCCTTCTGATGTCAGCACTACATCGTACAACCCTTCTGATGTCAGCACTACATCATACATCTCTTTTGATTTCAGCACTAAATCATACAACCCTTCTGATGTCAGCACTACGCCATGCAACCCTTCCGATATCAGCACTGCATCATACTATTCTTCTGTTTTCAGCACTGCATCATACAACTCGTCGGATGCCAGCACTGCATCATACAACACTTTTGATATCAGCACTGCACCATACAACCCTTCTGATATCAGCACTGCAACATACATCACTTCTGATATCAGCACTGCATCATACAGCCATTGTGATGTCAGCACTGCACCATACAACCCTTATGATGCCAGCACTACATCATACAACCCTTCTGATATCAGCACGGTCTCATACAACCCTTCTGATATCAGCACTACATCGTACAACCCTTCTGGTGTCAGCACTACATCATACAACCCTTCTGATATCAGCACTGCATCATGCAACCCTTCTGATATCACCGCTGCATCAAACAACCCTTATGATGTCCGCACTGCATCATACAACCCTTCTGATGTCAGCACTGCAACATACAACCCTTCTGATATCAGTACGGTTTCATACAACCCTTCTGGTGTCAGCACTACATCGTACAACCCTTCTGATGTCAGAACTACATCATACAACCCTTCTCATATCAGCACTGCATCATGCAACCCATCTGATATCAGCACTGCATTATACAACGCTTTTGATGTAAGCACTACATCATACAACCCTTCTGATGTCAGCACTGCAACATACAACCCTTCTGATATCAGCACGGTTTCATACAACCCTTCTGGTGTCAGCAATACATCGTACAACCCTTCTGATGTCAGCACTACATCGTACAACCCTTCTGATGTCAGAACTACATCATACAACCCTTCTGATATCAGCACTGCATCATGCAGCCCATCTGATATCAGCACTGCATTATACAACGCTTTTGATGTCAGCACTACATCATACAACCCTTCTGATGTCAGCACTGCATCATACAAGCCTTCTGATGTCGGCACTACATCACACAACCCTTCTGATGTCAGCACTACATCATATAACCCTTCTAATGTCAGCACTGCATCATACAACCCTTCTGATGTCAGCACTGCATCATGCAACACTTCTGATGTCAACACTACATCATAGAACCCTTTTGATGTCAGCATTGCATCATACAACCCTTCTGGTGTCTGCACTGAATCATACAACCCTTCTGACATCAGCACTGCATCATACAACCCTTCTGATATCAGCACTGCACCATACAACCCTTCTGGTGTCAGTACTGCTTCATACAACCCTTCAGATATCAGCACTGCATCATACAACCCTTCTGATATCAAGACTGCATCATACAACCCTTCTGATATCAGTATTACATCACACAACCCTTCTGATATCAGTACTGCATCATACAACTCTTCTGATGTCAGCACTACATCATACAACCGTTCTGATATCAGCACTGCATCATACAACCCTTCTGATATCAGCTCTGAAACATACAACCCTTCTGATATCAGCACTGCATGATACAGCCCTTCTGATGTCAGCACTGCATCATACAACCCTTCTGATATCAGCACTACGTCATGCAACCCTTCCGATATCAGCACTGCATCATACCACTCTTCTGTTTTCAGCACTGCATCATACAACTCTTCGGATGCCAGCACTGCATCATACAATTCTTCTGATATCAGCACTGCATCATACAGCCCTTCTGATATCAGCACTGCAACATACATCACTTCTGACATCGAATCTGATATAACCCTTCTGATATCAGCACTGCACCATACAACCCTTCTGATATCAGCACTACATTATACAACACTTCTGATATCAGCACTGGATCATACAACCCTTCTGCCGTTAGTACTGCATCATACAGCCTTTCGGATGTCAGCACTGCATCATACAACCCTTCTGATATCAGTACTGCATCAAACAACTCTTCTGATGTCAGCACTACAACATACAACTCTTCTGATGTCAGCACTGCATCATACAACACTTCTGATATCAGCACTACATCATACAACACTTCTGATATCAGCTGTACATCATACACCCCTTCTGATATCAGCACGGTTTCATATAACCCTTCTGATATCCGCACTGCATCATAGAACCCTTCTGATATCACCACTTCATCATACAACTTCTGATATCAGCACTGCATCATACAGCCGTTCTGATGTCAGCACTACATCATACAACACTTCTGATATCAGCTGTACATCATACACCCCTTCTGATATCAGCACGGTTTCATACAACCCTTCTGATATCCGCACTGCATCATAGAACCCTTCTGATATCACCACTTCATCATACAACTTCTGATATCAGCACTGCAGCATACAACTCTTCTGATTTCAGCACTGCAGCATACAACTCTTCTGATGTCAGTGCTGCATCATACAACTTCTGATATCAGCACTGCATCATACAACTCTTCTGATTTCAGCACTGCATCATTTAACTCTTCTTATGCCAACACTGCATCATACAACCCTTCTGATATCAGCACTGCATCATACAACACTTCTGATGTCAGCACTACATCATGCAACCCTTCTGATATCAGCACTGCATCATACAACCCTTCTGATACCAGCACTCCATCATACAACAACGCTGTATTGTGGAATACACTTTCTCAGTAAAGTACAAATTCTAATACGTATGGTTCAAACCTACACTAAACAACAGTGTGCCCCCAAGTCATTGCCACATGTGCATTTTGCTAAGAAATGATAATCACAAATAAAGAAGTTGAGTTCTGCTGTTTTCAACACCGGTTCATCACACATCTTTGGGTATCAACTAAACGACTTCACACACGCTACAACCCTTCTAGTTACACCAATTGGTCACACAATCATACAGGTATCACCCCCCAACATCACACAATCATACAGGTATCCCCCCCCAACATCACACAATCATACAGGTATCCCCCAACATCATACAATCATACAGGTATCACCCCCCAACATCACACAATCATACAGGTATCAACCCCCAACATCACACAATCATACAGGTATCACCCCACAACATCATACAATCATACAATTATCACCCCACAACATCACACAATCATACAGGTATCACCCCCCAACATCACACAATCATACAGGTATCACCCCACAACATCACACAATCATACAGGTATCACTCCACAACATCACACAATCATACAGGTATCACCCCACAACATCACACAATCATACAGGTATCACCCTACAACATCATACGATCATACAGGTATCACCCCACAACATCACACAATCATACAGGTATCTGCGGGATGGGTTTGGCTTGGCAGACCCTGAAGTAGAGTGAAATGACATAAACTGGGGAGGGTTTGATTTTGGCATACCGTGAAGTAGAGTAAAGTGACATAAACTGGAGAGGGTTTGATTTAGCATACCGTGAAGTAGAGTGAAATGACATAAACTGGAGAGGGTTTGATTTGGGCATACCGTGAAGGAGAGCGAAATGACATAAACTGGATGGGGTTTCATTTGATATAAGGTGAACGAATGATCAGAATGTTGAAGGTGTGTAACTGGAAAAACGATCGACGTCTTGAATTTGGACTGCTTACTTGCGAACCGAGGAAGAGGAGGTTTTAGACTCGGCTCGATTGGACACTGTGAATTGGTGTAGTTGGCTGGGGGCGGGGGTAAAAGGAATCGACTTGTGAGAAAGAAACATGAAAATATTTTGTACCTGGAAAGCGGTCGTGACCCCGGAGAGGACGCAGGAAACACAAAGGACATGAAGGTAGAGAGGATGTGACGTGCAAGAGTTGGAGAGAGCGTTGAACTGGAGGGCCGATGGAGGCGAGACAGATTACTTCAAAATTGAATAACGGTGACTCAGGAGGGTATGGAGAGAGGGAAGGAGCTGAACCAAGGAGGGAGAAGAGCGTATGACTTGAAGCAACACGGAGGGAGAAGAGTATATGATTTGAAGCAACAAGGATGGAGAAGAGTGTATGGCTTGAAGCAACACGGAGAGAGAAAATGTGTATGGCTTGAAGCAACACGGAGGGAGACGAATGTGTGGCTTGAAGCAACACGGAGGGAGAAGAGAGTATGGCTTGAAGCAACACGGAGGGAGAAGAGCGTATGGCTTGAAGCAACACGGAGGGGGATGAGTGTATGGCTTGAAGAAGCACGAAGATAGAAGAGTGTATGACTTGAAGCAACACGGAGGGAGAAGAGCGTAGGGCTTCGAAGCAACAGGGAAAAAGAACAGTGTATGGCTTAAAGCAACACGGAGAGAGAAGAGTGTATGGCTTGAAGAAGCACGGAGATAGAATAGTGTATGGCTTTAAGAAACACGGAGGGAGAAGAGAGTATGGCTTGAAGCAACACGGAGGGAGAAGAGCGTATGGCTTGAAGCAACACGGAGGGGATAGGTGTATGGCTTGAAGAAGCACGGAGAGAGAAGAGTGTATGGCTTAAAGAAGCACGGAGATAGAAGAGTGTATGACTTGAAGCAACACGGAGGGAGAAGAGTGTAGGGCTTCGAAGCAACAGGGAGGGAGAAGAGAGTATGGCTTGAAACAACACAGAAAGAGAAGAGTGTATGGCTTGAAACAACACAGAAAGAGAAGAGTGTACTGGCTTAAAGCAGCACGGAGAGAGAAGAGTGTATGGCTTGAGGAAGCACGGAGATAGAAGAGCGTATGGCTTTAAGAAACACGGAGGGAGAAGAGAGTATGGCTTGGAATCAACACGGAGGAAGAAGAAAGTATGGCTTCGAAGCAACAGGGAGGGAGAAGAGAGTATGGCTTGAAGCAACAGGGAAAAAGAACAGTGTATGGCTTAAAGCAACTCGGAAAGAGAAGAGTGTACAGGCTTCAAGCAGCACGGAGATAAAAGAATGTATGGCTTGAGGCACCTCGGAGGGAGAAGAGTGTATGGCTTGACGCAACATGGAGAAAGAAAAGTGTATGGCTTCAAGCAACACGAAAGGAGAAGAGTGTATGGCTTGGAGCAGCCTCGAGGGAGAAGAGCGTATGGCTTGAAGCAACACGGAGAGAGAAGAGGGTATGGCTTGAATTAACAAGGAGGGAGAAGAGTGTATGGCTTGAAGGAACACGGAGATGGAGAAGAGTGTATGGCTTGAAGCAAGACGGAGATAGAAGAGTGTATGGCTTGAATTTAACATGGAGGGAGAAGAGTGTATGGCTTGAAGCAACACGGAGAGAGAAGAGTGTATGTCTTGAATTAACATGAAGGGAGAAGTGTGTATGGCTTGAAGAAACACGAGAGAGAAGAGTGTATGGCTTGAATTGACATGGAGGGTGAAGAGTGTATGGCTTGAAGCAACACGGAGAGAGAAGAGTGTATGGCTTCATGCAAGACGGAGGGCGAAGAGCGTATGGCTTGGAAGGAACACGGAGAGAGAAGAGTGTATGGTTTGAAGCAACACGCAAGGAGAAGAGTGTATGGCTTGACGCAACATGGAGGGAGATGAGTGAATCTCTTGAAGCAACACGGAGGGAGAGGAGAGTATGGCTTGAAGGAAAATTGAGGGAGAAATGTGTATGGCTTGAAGCAACACGGAGAAAGAAGAGTGCATGGCTTGAAGCAACACGGAGGGAGAAAAGTGTATGACTTGAAGCAACACGGAGGGAGAAGTGCATGGCTTAAAGAAACACGGAGAGAGAAGAGTGTATGGCTTGAAGCAATACGGAAGGAGACGAGAATATGACTTCGAAAAAAGGAACACGGAGAAAGAAGAGTGCATGGTTTGAAGCAACACGGAGGAAGAAGAGTTTATGGCTTGAAGCAACACGGAGGGCGAAAAGTGTATGGCTTGAAGCAACACGGAGAGAGAAGAGCACATGGCTTGAAGCAACACGAAGGGAGAAGAGCATATGGCTTGAAGCAACACGGAAGGAGAAGCGTGTATGGCTTGTAGCAAATCGAAGGGAGAAGAGTGTATGTCTTGAAGTAACAAGGAGGGAGAAGAATGTATGGCTTGCTGCAACACGGATGGAGAAGAGTGTATGACTTTTATTAGCAAGGAAGGAAAGTGAGTTGATGGCTTGAAGCAACACGGAGGGAGAAGAGTGTATAGTTTTAAGCAAAACGGAAGGAGAAGAGTGTATGGCTGGAATCAACACGGAGACAGAAGAGGGATGGTTTGAAGAAACATGGAGGCAGAGACAAGGCCAGGAAGGGACAACAAGGAGGAGAAAGAGGCTGAGGCAGCACGGAGAAAGATGGAGGAAGAGTTTGAACAACACGAGAGAGGGGGGAGCAAGAGAAGCACACGGGGAGAAGACTGACGTGGATGAGGAAGGATGGAGGAAGGAAGTGGAGGAACACAATGGAGAAGCAACACGGAGAGAAAGAGCACGGAGCCAAGGAACACGGAGACATGGAATCACACGGAGGAACACGTGAAGAAGCAACACGGAAGAAGGAAATGAGAGGATGGGAGTGGAACACGGAGGAAGGAACAAGAGACGGAGACACACAGAGGACGCAAACGCACATGGAGGGAAGAGAACACGGAGGAGAAGGAAACACGGAGAAGAGGCAACACGAGGAGGCAAGGAGAGAGCAACACGGAGGAGCACGGAGAATCAACGAGGAACACGGAGAAAGGAGAGGAGAACACGGACACACACGGATGGAAGAAGCAACACGGAGAGAGAAGGACATGGCATGAACACGGAGGGAGAAGAAAGGACCACACACGGAGGATATGAAGGAAAGGACAGGATGGAAGAGAAGACGGAGACAGCCTGAGAATGGAACAACACATGGAAGACCAACACCGAGACACACATGGAGGAACAAGGAGGGAGAAGGCATGGACAGGCACACACACGAGAGGAACAAGGACAAGGAACATGGAGGAACAAGGAGGACCACACGGAGAAAGGAAACACTGAGAGACATGGAACACGAGAAGGAACACGACAACACAAGGAGGAAAATATGGAAATGAGATGGACACGGAGGAGGCAGGAAGGAAATGAGCGATGGAGCAACACGGAGGCAAGGAAGGAAGGAACACGAGAGAGGAAACACGGAGGAGCAACAGGAAGGAAGGAACACTGAGAGAGAAGACGGAAGGAAGGACACACACAAGGAGACGAAGGAGGAACAAAGGAACATGGAGAAGGAGGAGAAGCACACGGAGGAAAGAAGAACAACACGGAGGAAGAAGGAGAGGAGAACACGGAGGGAGAAGGACACGAAGAACACGAGAAGAGGAGATGGAGTGGATGGAAGAACAAAGGGAGAAGAACAGGCATGGATGGACCAACGTGGAGGATGGCATGACCAAAACGAGGAGAACACGGAAGGAATGGAGAGGATGGAAGGAACACGGACGTGAGGAGAAGAGGAACAAGGAAAAGGAAGGAAAAGGAAGGAAAACCAACACGGAAACAGAAGAGGTGAAGCAACATGGAGAGTAGAAGGAAGAACAGTGGAAGAGAATGGAGGTGAAAAAGAAGAGGAATGAAACACGACAGGAGGAAGAAAGGAATGGAAATAATGGAGGGAGAAGAGAATGGATGGAATAATGGAGAAAAGAAGAGTGTATGGAACAAAAATAGGAATGGAAGTAATGGAGGAACAATGGAGTGGAAAGACTTGAAGGAACAAGGATGGAGAAGAAGTGGAAGGAACATGGAGAGAAGAGGAAGTGGAAAGAGAAGAGAGTGAAGTAAATAATGGAGGAAAGAAAAGGAATGTAATGAGAGAGAAAGAAAAGGAATGGAAGAATGGAGCTAGAAGAAGGCATGGAAGGAATGGGGGAAGAGAGAGGAATGGAATGGAATGGAAAGGTGGAAGGAGTGGAATGAAGAGTGAAGGAAATAAGGAAATGGAGTGGATGGAAAGAAATAATGGAGAGGAAAGGAAAAGGAATGGAGGAATGGAAGAATGGAATGGAATGGAGAAAGAGGTGGAAGATGGAGGGAAAATAATGGAGAGAAGGAAATGGACAAGGTGAATAAGGAATGGAAATGGAATGGAGAAGTGGAATGAGACATAAGGAAAATGGAAGAGGAAAATAATGGAGAATGAATGAACATGAATGGAGAAGGAAGGAATGGAAGATGGAGAGGAAGAAAAGGAAGGAAGGAAGAATGGAGGAAGTGAAGAGTGGAAGGAGAAGAGGAGGAAGAATAATGGAGGGGAAGGTGGTGGAAAGAAATGGAGGGAACAAGAAAGTGGAATATGGAAGGAGATGGAAGGAGTGGAATGGAAGAAAGTGCAGGAAGGAACAATGGAATGGGAAGAGAGAGAAGAATGGAAGGTGGTAAAGAAACATGGAGGGAGAAGAAGGAATGGCATGGAAAATGGATGGAGAAGAGGTAGTATGGAAGCAAACAATGGAGAAGAGTGCAAGGCATGAATTGAATCAACGAGAGAAGAATGTGCATGGCCTGAAGCAACACCGAGAGAAGATGCATGACTCCAGCCAAACAAGGAGGAAGAAAAGTAAGTCCTTGAATCAACAAGGAGGAGAAGAGTGCACGAAGGAATCAACGAGGGAGAAGAGTGGCACGGCCTGGAACAACGGAGGGAGAAGAGCATCACCTGGAGCAACACGGAGGGAGAAGTGCACATCTTGAAGCAACAAGGAGGGAGAAGGGACACAGCCGAGGAGCAACACGGAGAGAAGAGTGCAACACTGAAGCAACACGGAGGAAGAAGAGGCATGTCCTTGAACCAAACAGGAGAGAGGAAGAGCATGGCCTTGAAGCAACAAGGAGGAGAAGAGCCGTACGGTTTGAAGAAACACGGAGGGGAGAAGAGTGCATGGCCTTGAAGCCAAACACGGAGAGAGAAGTGCATGGCATTGAAGCAATCAAGGAGGAGAAGAGCTGTATGGCTTTGAAGCAACACGGAGGGAGAAGTGTGTATGTCTTGAATCAACAAGGAGAGGGAAGAGAGCATGATTGGAATTCAACACGGAGGAGAAGAGCCATGGCCTGAAGCAACAAGGAGGCAGAAGAGTGTACTGGACCTGAAGCAAACAAGGAGAGGAGAAGAGTGTACAAGGAGGAGAAGAGACAGCAACACGGAGGAGAAGAAGAGGGAAGAGGTATTTATTTGAATTAACATGGAGGGAGAAGACACGGAGGAGTGAAGAAACACGAAGGAGAAGAGGTGTGACTTGGAAGCAAACACGGGAGAGAGAGAAGTGTGCAGCCATGGTTTGGCTTGAATTAACAAGGAGGGAGAAGAGCATGTATGGCTTGAAGCAACACGGAGGGAGAAGTGTGTATGTCTTGAATTAACAAGGAGAGGGAAGAGCGTATGGCTTGAATTAACAAGGAGGGAGAAGAGCGTATGGCTTGAAGAAACACGGAGGGAGAAGAAGGTGTGACTTGAAGCAACACGGAGGGAGAAGAGGGTGTGACTTGAAGCAACACGGAGAGAGAGAAGTGTGCATATCTTGAATTAACAAGGAGGGAGAAGAGCTTATGGCTTGAGGCAACACGGAGGGAGAAGTGTGTATGTCTTGAATTAACAAGGAGAGGGAAGAGAGAATGGCTTGAATTAACACGGAGGGAGAAGAGCTTATGGCTTGAAGCAACACGGAGGTAGAAGAGTGTATGAATTGAAGCAACACGAAGGGAGAAGAATGGATGGCTTGAATTAACAAGGAGGGAGAAGAGCGTATGGCTTGAAGCAACACGGAGAAAGAAGAGTGCATGGCTTGAAACAACACGAGGGGAAGAGCGCATGGCTTGGAATCAACACGGAGGGAGAAGAGTGTATGACTTGAAGGAACAAGGATGGAGAAGTGTGTATGTCTTGAAGGAACATGGAGAGAGAAGAGTGTATGGCTTCAAGCAACAAGGAGGGAGAAGAGAGTTTTCCTCGAAGCAACACGGAGGGAGAAAAGGGTATGGCTTGAAGCAACACGGAGAGAGCAGAGCGTTTGGCTTGAAGCAACACGGAGAAAGAAGAGTGCATGGCTTGAAACAACACGAGGGGAAGAGCATATGGCTTGGAATCAACACGGAGGGAGAAGAGCGCATGGCTTGAAGGAACACGGAGGGGGAAGCGTGTATGGCTTGTAGCAACACGGAGGGAGAAGAGTGTATGGCTTTTATAAGCAAATAAGGAAATGAGTTGATGGCTTGAAGCAACACGGAGGGAGTAGAGTTTATGGCTTTTATAAGCAAGGAAGGAAATGAGTTGATGGCTTGAAGCAACACGGAGGGAGTAGAGCGTATGGCTTGAAGCAACACGAGGGAGAGGAGTGTATGGCGTGAAGCAACACGGAGGGATCAACACGGAGGGAAAAGGGTGTATGGCTTGACGCAACAAGGCGGAAGAAGTGTTTATGGCTTGAATTAACAAGGAGAGAGTTAACAGGGGATGGCATAAAGCAACACGGAGGGAGAAGAATGTACGGCTTGAAGCAACACGGATGGAGAAAAGCGTATGGCTTGAAGCAACACTAAGGTGAAGAGTGTATGGCTTCAATCAACACGGAGAGAGAAGAGCATATGGCTTGAATCAAAACGGAGGGAGTAGAGCGTATAGCTTGAAGCAACACGGAACGAGAAGAGTGGATGGCTTGAAGCAACACGGAGTGAGAAGAGTGTATGGCGTGAAGCAACTCGGAGGGCGGAGAGCGTATGGCTTGGAAGCAACACGAGGGAGAAGAGAGTATGGCTTGAATCAACACGGAGGGATCAACACGGACGGAGTAGGGTGTATGGCTTGACGCAACAAGAAAGAAGAGTTTATGGCTTGATTTTACAAAGAGAGAGAGAAGAGTGGATGGCTTAAAGCAACACGAAGGGAGAAGAGTGTACGGCTTGTAGCAACATGGAGGGAGAAGAATGTATGGCTTGGAAGCAACACGAGGGAGAAGAGTGTATGTCTTGAATTAACAAGGAGGGAGAAGAATGTATGGCTTGAAGCAACACTGAGAGAGAAGAGTGTATGGCTTGAAGCAACAAGGAGGAAGAAAAGTTTATGGCTTGAATTAACAAGGAGAGAGAGAAGAGTGCATGGCCTTAAAGCAACACGAAGGGAGAAGAGTGTACGGCTTGAAGCAACAAGGGGGAGAAAAGTGTTTCGCTTGAAGCAACACGGAGGGAGAAGTGTGCATGGCTTGAATTAACAAGGAGGGAGAAGGGTGTATGGCTTGAAGCAACACGGAGGGAGAAGTGTGTATGGCTTGAAGCAACAGGGAGGAGAAGTGTGTATGTCTTGACTTACCAAGGAGAGGGAAGAGAGTATGGCTTGAATTAACAAGGAGGGAGAAGAGCGTATGGCTTGAAGAAACACGGAGGGAGAAGAAGGTGTGACTTGAAGAAACACGGAGAGAGAGAGAAGTGTGCATGGCTTGAATTAACAAGGAGAGGGAAGAGAGTATGGCTTGAATTAACAAGGAGGGAGATGAGTGTATGGCTTGAATTAACAAGGAGGGAGAAGAGCGTATGGCTTGAAGCAACACGGAGGGAGAAGAAGGTGTGACTTGAAGCAACACGTAGAGAGAGAAGTGTGCATGGCTTGAATTAACAAGGAGGGAGAAGAGTGTATGGCTTGAAGCAACACGGAGGGAGAAGAGGGTATGACTTGAAACAACACGAAGGGAGAAGAATGGATGGCTTGAATTAACAAGGAGGGAGAAGAGCGTATGGCTTGAAGCAACACGGAGGGAGAAGAGGGTGTGACTTGAAGCAACACGGAGAGAGAGAAGCGTACATGGCTTGAATTAACAAGGAGGGAGAAGAGTGTATGGCTTGAAGCAACACGGAAGGAGAAGTGTGTATGTCTTGAATTAACAAGGAGAGGGAAGAGAGTATGGCTTGAATTAACAAGGAGGGAGAAGTGTGTATGGCTTAAAGCAACACGGAGGGAGAAGAGTGTATGTCTTGAATTATCAAGGAGAGGGGAGAGTGTATTGCTTGAATTAACACGGAGGGAGAAGAGAGTATGGCTTGAAGCAACACTTACGGAGAAGTGTGTATGTCTTGAATTAACACGGAGAGAGAAGAGTGTTTTGCTTGAATTAGCAAGGAGGGAGATGTGTGTATGGCTTGAAGCAAGACGGAGGGAGAAGAGTGTATGTCTTGAATTAACAAGGAGGGAGAAGTGTGTATGGCTTGAAGCAAGACGGAGGAAGAAGAGTGGATGGCTTGAATTAACAAGGATGAAGAAGAGTGTATGGTTTTGAAGCAACACGGAGGGAGAAGAGTGTATGGCTTGAAGCAACACGGAGTGTGAATTGAATATTTGTGACTAAGTATTGGAGGAGTGGAGCAAGATTGTTTGAAGGATCAATTATAGTGGTAGTTAATCCGGATGCTTGCATGTCTACAGTCTACATTCAGCTGTTAGTAGTTGGACAAGTTGTGACAATTCACTCGTTGTCCTGTTCATTTTGTGACATGACACAGATCAACTACAAACATAACGGAAACACAAAACTGGAGCTGACCCATCACCGGTTTCCAGATTCCATGAATACGGGCTGAAAGAAAGGCTCCTGGAATATCTAGGAAGCTAATCAATTTTTATTGAGCGGTTTTACATTCTCGACCAAGAGTCTCGGATCTCAAAGTGGGGCATTCATATTCATGTTTGAAGACATTTTGAACGGTGAAGTCTCGTAAAATCTCGCAGCTGTCTCCGAATTAATCTCGTGGTGTATTTGATGAAGTGAGGCTGGCTGTTGCCACGCTTAACATTCAGGTACTGAGTTAGTTTATGGCATCCCTTTTCCCGGAGCTCTGATAAATACTTGACAGAGTTGTTGGGTGCAGACGCAGATATCACTGCACGTAAGACCCCGGCAGGTTTTGGTGCATACATATGTGGTGATACCGTCAGTCCAAAACACAGCATTATACACCACTGACTACAACCATCATCCCATGTCGGCTTGGGGATCACAGGTTTGTTAATTCTACAGAGGTGTTTGGACAGTGATTAATGGTACATTCGCGCCTTTCTTAGCCGTGTATTATTAGGAGAGCCCATCCCTGCTCCTTTGAATGTAATATTGAAACGCATTCAAGCTTGTATAGATCAATGGGTATAAACATCCAAGGGTTTGGGCAACAGATACTTGGGTCACAACTGTACGATAGTTTGACATATTTCCTGTTTGACAGAGACGCCCACACCAACAACGGTTGGGTACCGGCGCCTTCGATACCAGGATCAATGAGTGAGGGTGGAGGAAAGTCAGCCTGGAGTCCCTAACTCACTTCTATCCAGTGTGTGTTAACAAGCCAAGTTAAAAATACAGTAACATAACAGCGCAATCAGAAAGCACCAGCAAATACCAATTCCAGCGAATATACAAACGCCACCCTCCCCCACCCCCACACTCCCCACCCCCGTACACACACACCTGTAACGGTGCAGACAAGGGAATCATCTCCTTGTAATGATACTGGGAACCCTTCTCCCAGTAACGGTGCAGAGAATACCAACTCCTTCTAATGATACTGGGAACCCCTGTCCTAGTAACGGTGCAGAGAACACCATCTCCTTGTAATGATACTGGGAACCCTTGTCCTAGTAACGGTGCAGAGAATACCATCTCCTTGTAATGTTACTGGGAACCTTTGTCTTAGTAACGGTGCAAAGAACACCGTTTCCTTGTAATGATACTGGGAACCCTTGTCCTAGTAACGGTGCAGAGAATACCATCTCCTTCTAATGATACTGGGAACCCTTGTCCTAATAACGGTGCAGAGAATACCATCTCCTTTTAATGATACTGGGAACCCTTGTCCTAGTAACGGTGCAGAGAATACCATCTCCTTGTAATGATACTGGGAACCCCTGTCATAGTAACAGTGCAGAGAATACCATCTCCTTGTAATGTCACTGGGAACCCTTGTCCTAGTAACAGTGCACAGAACACCATCTCCTTGTAATGATACTGGAAACCCTTGTCATAGTAACGGTGCAGAGAATACCATCTCCTTGTAATGACTCTGGGAACCCTTATTCTAGTAACGGTGCAGAGAACACCATCTCCTTGTAATGATACTGGGAACACTTGTCCTAGTAACGGTGCAGAGAACACCATCTCCTTGTAATGATACTGGGAACCCTTGTCCTAGTAAAGGTGCAGAGAAGACCATCTCCTTGTAATGATACTGGGAACCCTTGTCCTAGTAACGGTGCAGAGAACACCATCTCCTTGAAATGATACTGGGAACCCCTGTCGTAGTAACGGTGCAGAGTAGACCATCTCCTTGTAATGATACTGGGAACCCTTGTCATAGTAACGGTGCAGAGAATACCATCTCCTTGTAATGATACTGGAAACCCCTGTCCTAGTAACGGTGCAGAGAATACCATGTCCATATAATGATAATGGGAACCCATGTCCTAGTAACGGTGCAGAGAACACCATCTCCTTGTAATGACTCTGGGAACCCTTGTACTAGTAACGGTGCAGAGAACACCACCTCCTTGCAATGATACTGGGAACCCCTGTCCTACTAACGGTGCAGAGAACACCATCTCCTTGTAATGATACTGGGAACCCCTAACGGTGTCCTTGTAATGATACTGGGAACCCTTGTCCTAGTAACGGTGCAGAGAATACCATCTCCTTGTAATGATACTGGGAACTGGGAACCCTTGTCCTAGTAACGGTGCAGAGAACACCATCTCCTTGTAATGATACTGGGAACCCCTGTCCTAGTAACGGTGCAGAGAACACCATCTCCTTGTAATGATACTGGGAAACCTTGTCGTAGTAACGGTGCAGAGAAAACCATCTCCTTGTAATGATACTGGGAACCCTTGTCCTAGTAACTGTGCAGAGAACACCATCTCCTTGTAATGATACTGTGAACCCCTGTCCTAGTAACGGTGCAGAGAACACCATCTCCTTGTAATGATACTGGGAACCCTTGTCCTAGTAAAGGTGCAGAGAAGACCATCTCCTTGTAATGATACTGGGAACCCTTGTCCTAGTAACTGTGCAGAGAACACCATCTCCTTGTAATGATACTGTGAACCCTGTCCTAGTAACGGTGCAGAGAACACCATCTCCTTGTTGTAATGATACGGTGGGAACCCTTGTCCTAGTAACTTGGTGCAGATAATACCATCTCCTTGTAATGATACTGGGAACCCTTGTCCTAGTAACGGTGCAGAGAACACCATCTCCTTGTAATGATACTGGGAACCCTTGTCCTAGTAACGGTGCAGAGAACACCATCTCCTTGTAATGATACTGGGAACCCTTGTCCTAGTAACGGTGCAGAGAACACCATCTCCTTGTAATGATACTGGGAACCCTTGTCCTAGTAATGGTTCAGATAACGCCATCTCCTTGTAATGATACTGGGAACCCTTGTCCTATTAACGGTGCAGAGAACACCATCTCCTTGTAATGATACTGGGAACCCTTGTCATAGTAACGGTGCAGAGAACACCATCTCCTTGTAATGATACTGGGAAACCTTGTCGTAGTAACGGTGCAGAGAAAACCATCTCCTTGTAATGATACTGGGAACCCTTGTCCTAGTAACTGTGCAGAGAACACCATCTCCTTGTAATGATACTGTGAACCCCTGTCCTAGTAACGGTGCAGAGAACACCATCTCCTTGTAATGATACTGGGAACCCTTGTCTTTATAACGGTGCAGAGAACACAATCTCCTTTTAATGACACTGGGAACCCCTGACTTAGTAACGGTGCAGAGAATACAATCTCCTTCTTATGACACTGGGAACCCCTGTCCTAGTAACGGTGCAAAGAACACCATCTCCTTGTAATGATACTGGGAACCCTTGTCTTAGTAACGGTGCAGAGAACACCATCTCCTTGTAAGGATACTTGGAACCCCTGTCCTAGTAACGGTGCAGAGAATACCATCTCCTTGTAATGATACTGGGAACCCCTGTCCTAGTAACGGTGCAGAGAATACCATCTCCTTGTAATGATACTGGGAACCCCTGTCCTAGTAACGGTGCAGAGAACACCATCTCCTTGTAATGATACTTTGAAACCTTGTCTTAGTAACGGTGCAGAGAACACCATCTCCTTGTAATGACACTGGGAACCCCTGTCTTAGTAACGGTGCAGAGAATACAATCTCCTTCTTATGACACTGGGAACCCCTGTCCTAGTAACGGTGCAAATAACACCATCTCCTTGTAATGATAATGGGAACCCTTGTCTTAGTAACGGTGCAGAGAACACCATCTCCTTGTAATGATATTGGGAATCCTTGTCATAGTATCGGTGCAGAGAACACCATCTCCTTGTAATGATACTGGGAACCCTTGTCATAGTAACGGTGCAGAGAATACCAACTCCTTGCGATGATATTGGGAATCCTTGTCATAGTATCGGTGCAGAGAACACCATCTCCTTGTAATGATACTGGGAACCCCTGTTCAAGTAGCGGTGCCGATAACACCATCTCCTTGTAATGATACTGTGAACCCTTGTCAAATTAACTGTGCAGAGAACACCATCTCCTTGTAATGATTCGTGGAACCCCTGTCTTAGTAACGGTGCAGAGAACACCATCTCCTTGTAGTGATACTTGGAAACCTTGTCTTAGTAACGGTGCTGAGAACACCATCTCCTTCTAATGATACTGGGAACCCTTGTCATTGTAACGGTTCAGAGAACACCATCTCCTTGTAATGATACTGGGAACTCTTGTCTTAGTAATGGTGCAGATAACATCATCTCCTTGTAATGATACTTGGAACCCCTGTCCTAGTAACGGTGCAGAGAATACCATCTCCTTGTAATGATACTGGGAACCCCTGTTCAAGTAACGGTGCCGATAACACCATCTCCTTGTAATGATACTGTGAACCCTTGTCAAATTAACTGTGCAGAGAACACCATCTCCTTGTAATGATTCGTGGAACCCCTGTCTTAGTAACGGTGCAGAGAACACCATCTCCTTGTAGTGATACTTGGAAACCTTGTCTTAGTAACGGTGCTGAGAACACAATCTCCTTGTAATGATACTGGGAACCCCTGTCATAGTAACGGTGCAGATAATACCATCTCCTTGTAATGATACTGGGAACCCTTCTCCTAGTAACGGTGCAGAGAAGACCATCTCCTTGTAATGATACTGTGAACCCTTGTCATAGTAACGGTGCAGAGAACACCATCTCCTTGTAATGATACTTAGTAACGGTGGAACACAACCCTTGTCTGTCATAGTAACGGTGCAGAGAACACCATCTCCCTTGTAATGATACTGGGAACCCTTGTCTTAGTAACGGTGCAGAGAACACCATCTCCTTGTAATGATACTGGGAACCCCTGTCATAGTAACGGTGCAGAGAACACCATCTCCTTCTAATGATACTGGGAACTCCTTGTGTAATGTTACTGGGAAGTAACGGTGCAGAGAACACCATCTCCTTGTAATGATACTGGGAACCCTGTCTTAGTTGTCTCCTTGTAGTAAGTAACGGTGCAGAGTAAATACCATCTCCTTGTAATGATACTTAGTAACGGTACAGGAATCTCCCCTGTCCTAGTAACGGTGGAGAGAATACCATCTCCTTGTGATACTGGGAACCCCTGTCTTAGTAACGGTACAGAGAATACCATCTCCTTGTAATGACACTGGGAACCCCTGTCCTAGTAACGGTGCAGAGAATACCATCTCCTTGTAATGATACTGGGAACCCCTTCCTAGTAACGGTGCAGAGAATACCATCTCCTTTTAATGATACTGGGAACCCCTGTCCTAGTAACGGTGCAGAGAATACCATCTCCTTTTAATGATACTGGGAACCCCTGTCCTAGTAACAGTGCAGAGAACACCATCTCCTTGTAATGATACTTTGAAACCTTGTCTTAGTAACGGTGCAGAGAACACCATCTCCTTGTAATGATACTGGGAACTCCTATCCTAGTAACGGTGCAGAGAACTATCTAATACCTTCCCAGGAGCATATGTTCCTACAACGAAGAATTGAGACTTCTGAACACTACTTAAAAGCAAATGTAAAATTTATAAATGACGTACTAAAAGATGATGTATCCTTTCTGTCTTTCACTGAGTTTAAAGAGATGTATAGAGTAGAGACAAATTTCTTAGAATATGCGGGATTAGTATCTTCATTAAAACAATATTCAAAGCAAGATGCTACGCTATTGACAAAGCAAAGACATTTACCCTTTATTCCCCCGAATGTAAAAATACTCTATGAAAATAAGAGAGGCTGCAATATTTTCTACACAACGCTACTAAACAAGGCTAAATCTATTCCAAGTTTAGGATATCAATGTAAATGGGAAAACGACCTTCATCACAGTTTTCCACCTGACTTATGGAATACCTATCACTTTATACCATTCAGAGCTGTTCATAACACTAATGAAAGATGGTTTCAATATCGTATTGTCCACAGAATTCTCACAACCAATAAAGACTTATACAACTATAATATATTAGAATCACCACTATGTACATTTTGCAAGGCTGAAAAGAAACAATTGTTCATTTGATGTTTGAATGCAGATACGTAAATAGGCTGTGGCAAGACCTTTTAAATTGGATTGAAGATAAAACAGACACTACTATAAACCTGGATCCGAAAACAATCCTTTTGGGCTTTCATGAAAAACGTAACGATGTTCTGAACTTGATATTTATCATAACAAAGGAATATATATATTCCAGAAAACTAGCAAATATACGTCCAACCCTTGAAAGTCTCAAAGCCAAATTAAACCACAGTTACAATCTCCACAAATATAATGCATACTCTGTATGCAAATATAGCAAGTTCACGACTTTGTGGTCATCATGCCACAACTTATTTACATAACCTATTCGATCTCACTTATGCTTGTTACTTATTGTGCTGTGTATTTGAAATAATGTTGAGTATGAATGATAAAACTGTACCAATGGGTAAAAAAGAAATAAAGTGAAAAAAAAAAAAAAAGAATTGAGACTTCAACTTTTAAAGTTTATAAACGTCAGTATATATGCGTTACTGGTGAGCCTGCCTACTGTTTGAGTATTCTCCGAGCGCTGGCGTGGAGGCAATTTGCCGGCAAACCCTATATTACGGTTTAAACTCGCTTGTCGTGTTTCGCTCATGGCTCATCAAGGAGAATCGATAGCATTTGGAAGTAATATCATGTCTTTGTACTCTGCATGCTATCATCAGGAATACCGCGATAATACCTTGTGTACAGATGTTCAGTAACGAGTTAGTCATGTTCATAGCGTGGTAATGCGGTACAACAAGACAGCTAAACAAGCAAGGTTTTCAGTCATCCCTCGCACTGAACATTTCGCAATCAGCAAACGAAGGTATCGATGTCTCGAGGAAAAGCAACCAGAAATGCATCACTTCTAACCTCAATTGGGCAAATGGCAAAAGAAGTCCTTTGTCTAATCAATAGCATGATTTTTGTAGCTTTTATTCGAAAGTATCCGACTAGGCGAGGCCTCTGTTCCACTGACATATATACAACATTCGTGAACAGTGGGCGACAGGTCACATGACAGCAGCTTCCCTCCAATGGCGATATACGAGCCTTCTGATTGGTTAAAATTTTGGCGATCTTTGTGCCTTGCCACAGTAACCTTGGTAACCATGATACGCAGCTGTATTCAACGAGCTTTTTCAATGGTAACCATGGCAATCACTTGTCCAATCGATTGTTGGAGGGAGAGGGAGGGGGAGGCAGACTGTGAGGCGGAGGAACACAGATCGGTCCAGCATGGGAAGATTCTCCTTTACTACACGTATTTTGGCACCCATGGTTAAACCGAAGTTAAATTACAAGTGTGCTTGCATCCTAGGCACGCTTCCTTCATGCAACCTCCCCAAGAATGTAATGAAATTCCTGATTAGTTGTGTTCTTGCATATCTTCTTCATAACGTTCTGACTTCCCAGACATGTCGTGTGAGAGAATCCTGGACTACAAATATGTTTGAGTCCCAGCCTAGATGTGTTCTTGC
Organism: Haliotis rubra; assembly: GCF_003918875.1. NCBI lineage: Eukaryota > Metazoa > Mollusca > Gastropoda > Lepetellida > Haliotidae > Haliotis > Haliotis rubra. The sequence goes on from NW_025765056.1 coordinate 199,169, forward strand.
ATTACACTGTCGAAGTAAGTCAGCTTCACATACTCGAATTGTATTTCTTGGCTATTCCAATAGTCCAACTATCCGTTTTCAAACACTCTTTATAGAAGTGCTCTGGTCGCCCGACGATACCTTTTCCCCTCAATTCTAGATTATGAATCCAATTTCAAACATTTGTGATCTTTCACCGTAACAAGAAGCTGGTCATACTTTCTGAACAGAACCAATCACATTAGAGTCCGATCTATTCCTGTGACGAGATTTGTCTCTGTGAGCAGCTCCGAGGACACATCCATGAGACGTCGGCGTAAATCTGACGGCCAAGTCAATCTGAAATATGGTTGACGTTCAGAGCCAAACAAGTGTCATCGTTATGAAACGGTTTTTTATTAAATTTGATGCTAAATATTTTCTGAAATGCCGATCGTAACAACCCCAGCACAGTGGACAACCCCTTGGTAGTACACCGGTTATGTGGAGGTGCAGGGAAGTTCAGAAAGCAATATATGCTATTTGTGTACAATAGAAAATGTACGTTTCCGATATGCAGAAATCAGACATACCTTTCTCATTGCCCGTCTCACCTGAATCGAGAAAGTCTCAACGCTCTATGGGTGATGAGAAAGTTCTCCTGACGCCGCGATCACCCATGGAGTGGGAGGATCCTTTGTCAGAGTTCATAGATACGGATATGGTGTGGTGCGGTTGAAGACAATGGCACTGAGGATTCCACGATAGGTATAATCGCAAACACTGCTGGTACGTTGTATTGATAGCCAGCTTAGGCTGTTCCAAGGATTATCAACAGAAACTAATACATCTACGGCCGGATGGTTTAGAAAGTGTACAGTACATTCATGTATTGAAGGGTCTGTAAACATGGGTATGTATTTATAGGAGATTTGTTAATGTAGAGGATAAATACTTAGTAATTTTGTCATAATTCACTACAAGTAAGGGTGTTTATAAAATACAGGGTATGTTTTAGAACACCTTAATATTTAGTTCCTGTATTAAATACTCCTGCTCTCATTTAAGATTACATGGCATATTATACGAGAGTATAATATAGATGACGTGGAAGATATATTAACGCAGAAATATTTCGCAGGAATTCTGCCAAGAAATGTTCTGGTGCAGAAAGGTCAGTTTACCGTCGTAATGTGGTCGTGTAACCCTGTATGTACGATAGAGCGTGAGGAAGGGGCTGTTCATCACGCCACGCCTTGTCCAGTACCTCTACACGCCACGCCTACCTTCTCCTGCACGACCCTTGTCCTGTACCTCTACTCACCACGCCTACCTTCTCCTGCACGACCCTTGTCCTGTACCTCTACACGCCACGCCTACCTTCTCCTGCACGACCCTTGTCCAGTACCTTTACACGCCACGCCTACCTTCTCCTGCACGACCCTTGTCCTGTACCTCTACACGCCACGCCTACCTTCTCCTGCACGACCCTTGCCCAGTACCTCTACACGCCACGCCTACCTTCTCCTGCACGACCCTTGCCCAGTACATCTACACGCCACGCCTACCTTCTCCTGCACGACCCTTGTCCTGTACCTCTACACGCCACGCCTACCTTCTCCCGCACGACCCTTGTCCAGTATCTATACTCACACACCGTTTATATGCAATATGAGCAGGGAAAGTAGTTAGTGTAATGATGGATTATTGTTTATCATTCGAGGAAGCTATTTCCCATTTATAAGTTGTGCTGTAACCACCATGGAAGTGCCTGGCTGACGGTGCATGGTGCGGTCATTGACCTGGCTGAAGACGCTTCCACTGGCTGATATCGACTGATGATCCTGCCCGCTGGAGCCCCCGTTTCCCGCTAGCACCGTACATGTCCCTTACCCCGGAACCAGCCACAGAAGCCCCGAAGGTCGGGATGTGTTCCCATCGCATGTGGACCGAAAGCTTTCTATTGCTCCGCTACTTATTTTCACGCAAGGAACTTCAGGAAACTTGTGTTTTTATGTCTAACAAAATGGGAATCGATTAGCTGGATTGAGATCTGAGCGGCATAACCTAGCTTTAGTGTGGAATTCTGCTGCGTTTGCAAAAATTTAAATTGGCAATACTTGACCCGCTTTACAGTCGACCGAAGGGCTTTCGAACCTGAATGAGCTAGTGACAATTGTTATTAGAATTAATCTTGGCTTGGATAAACAGATCAATAACCGAACCGTAGAAAGTATCAGAGTTTTCTATAATCATAGAAGTAATATATGGCCAGGGTAACAAGTAATGTTGCATAATGTTATGCTGAGTGAAATAAATAGATAAATAGATAGGTAAATAAATATATAAATTGATAGTAAATAAGTTAATAATATATAAATAAATAAACAAATAAACAAATAAATAAATGCAAATAAATAAATAAATAAATAAATAAATAAATAAATAAATAAATAAATAAATAAATAAATAAATAAATAAATAAATGATACATAAATAAATAAATAGTGGCTGCAAACTAGACGCATGAAACGATGAATTTCAATAGATATGTGTGTAATTCCTTTATGAATACGGTTTTAGATTCAACGCTCGGGTTAAAATTCGATTATGCCAATATGGCGAGGTTAAACAGTAGTTGTGGGAGCAAGTGAGCAGACTTTAAGCATAGCACTCGGCTCAATTTTAAGGCGACAAGATTTGGCTATTCTTGAATATAAAATTAAGAGGTAATTTAGAAGATAAAACACACTATCGTGTATTACAACTTGAGGTGTCTTGAAATCGTATTTTAAAAACAGCTTTCTGGGTAGACGATGCACTGCGACAGAGCTCAGACGACAATTGCTAAAGGGGATGAGGTTCATATTGCTGGTGTGACCAATTGCCTGCTGCGGGCGTAGTGACAGAAAGATAGCGGCTGAGTCACTCTTCACGTCTTGAGTAAGGCCCCACAAAGAACTTGGAATCGTCAACCACGTGACCCTTACTCATCTAATTTTGTCAGTTTGGTCTGAAGCACTCCGTGTGTATACTGTCGTCCAGCGTCCACTGACTGGCACTCACAGCAGACGACACCTCACCCGCCATTTTGTTTCTGGTAGGTGGATGTTTGAACTTAATTCTGTGAATGGGAGGCCCACGTGTCCCTGTTCTTGAGACAACGTGTGCATGATGCTAACCCTAGTTTCTCCTATTCAGCACACAATATGGCAGGTAGTTTAAGACATATTCAGTAATGTCAAAACGAGGCCTTTCGCCACATTCTACACGTTTTCGGTATTAATAAACAAAGTGGTATTATTGACAGAACATCAACATCATCGTCAACTTAAAAAGACAACTTCGTGTACATTTTTAGTGTTTTAGGGCTATATATTCGTGAAAACACAACATTGGTTCGGTGTGCCTGCTGATCAGAGCTGGAGCTGTTGGTGTCGACATATATGCTCAAGTATATAACATGATGACGTCCGAGACAATACCGTCTGTCACACTTTATCAGTTTATGCCCATCTACTTCAGTACAATTACACAAGAGAACACTGTTACGCCTTGCGGTTGTGTGTTAAGACATGGACTGATCAACATAAATCACTTTCAAATATAATCAATGGTGTTTCAGTGGTCTGCATATAGATTGGTCTGGTAACTGCTAACATGAAATGTCTCAGGCTGACTAAATGTTGTGTGAGTTGTCTCAGAACTATTTTACCGCGTTTACACACACCTCGTGTATACACACACCTACAGTGTGAACACAAGTCCTGATTAACCTGTACACATAAACACTACAAACTCCCTGCCTTCACATTATCCTACTTACATACACTCTTCTTGTGTCCAATCCGATTTCTTCCAGTACAGACATACATTCTATAATCTACACATGCTACCTGTGAACCCACGATTTCTGTATGCACCCTCTTTCTGAAAACAAGACTATGTTCCATGCAAGCTCTATAATCAATTATAACAGTCCATGATACATGCACTTGTCCCATCTCCAGATATACAGGAATACTTTAACACCGCATATTCCAGTTCTGGTAATATTAAGTTAATAGATACAAATATCAATTAGATTCTTTCCCACCTCAAGATAAACACATATGTTCCACCTCCACGTACATTCACATGAGAGAGAGAGAGAGAGAGAGAGAGAGAGAGAGAGAGAGAGAGAGAGAGAGAGAGAGAGAGAGAGAGGGGTTAGTGTAGCATACAAATGTAAATGGTAACAGTAAATATCCAGGAGGTCGTCTAAACTGAACTAAACTAAATTTGTCTCTTTTGGTTGTGACATCTCACACAGCTCTCAATGAATGTGTTAGTATATCTTGTAGTACAACACGTTGTAACTGTAACCGACTATTATAACTGACTACTGTAACCGACTATTGTAACCGACTATTGTAACTGACTATTATAACTGACTATTGTAACCGACTATTATAACTGACTATTATAACTGACTATTGTAACCGACTATTGTAACTGACTATTATAACTGACTATTGTAACCGACTATTATAACTGACTATTATAACTGACTATTGTAACCGACTATTGTAACTGACTATTGTAACCGACTATTGTAACCGACTATTATAACTGACTATTATAACTGACTATTGTAACCGACTATTGTAACTGACTACTGTAACCGACTATTGTAGGCGTGGATGGGTACAAGCAGCAATTACGTGAAGTGTATGTCACTAATGTTTTAGTGTGTATAACACACTGGGAGGGATAGCCTGGTTGGGGTGTATCAAGCATAGCATTTTGGGGCAGTCGTTACTGGGAGTATTAGATTCGAATGTTTTAATCTTGGTGTAACAAGGATAATACAACAGGCAAGTTATTTCAATAGTCATGCTTTGGTACAACAGCTGTGACAAAATGTATAACGTTTGGGTGGAGAAGAAAACGGTCCTAATTCAGTGGAACATATTATAAATATATTAAACCTGGTTGTTGTATAACAAATATAATTAGAATGTTGTTTGGAATGTTTCAGTGTTGATGTAAAATAAACACAAGTAAGTGTGGCATTTGATAATAAATTGTACATGCCTTGGTTCAGATACAAGAAGCATAAATTATTGGAACAGTTCTAATTGATTTTTTTTACATGGATGTGATGTAACTAGCATAATTTTGTGGCACATTTCTTACTTAGTCAATAATCTTCGTCATAGACTAAAACGCATAATTTAATGTGGCAGCTGAATATTTTACTCCAGGTTCTGTAACAACAAGGAGAATTTAGTGGGAGAGTTGTTTATGAATGTTTGTTTAGATATCACAAAAGCTATTTTGGGATATTACTGCTATTTATGTTGCATAACTCATTTGAACCCGTGCTAATGAATGTGTTATTCTTGGTCGCAGTTTATGTTATATAACATACCTGGACATTGTTTATTCACGTTATACGAGCATAACAAAGAGGGACATTTGTTTCCAAAACATTCAGTGTTATTTGGAGATTAACAAACCTGTTGTACCTAAACATGGTTGTATTTCTTCTTTTTCTGAATCTAACGAGAATAATTTGAGTGTGCTAAATAACAATTTAATTTAGTGTAAGGGTTGCCACTGTCTGTGTTTCGGGTGGTATACATTATTAAATGAAGGCCTTTGTCTTTGCTGGAGAATAAGCATAATTAAGTGGGACAGCTGTTTCTGGGTGTTATTCATTCTGGTAAGAAAATAAAAGGCAAAGTAGTAGGACAAGTGTCACTGTATTCTATGGTATATGTTGTAGCGAGAATAGTTTAATGGGGTTCTTCTGACTGAATGCTTCTGTCATGGTTGTGGTGGAGCTAGCGTAATGTCGGGGGGTACTTTTCGTACAGTATAATATAGATACACACTGTTGATTGAACAATTGTTAATGATATGTTTGTCTTGTTTGGAGTCATAGGAGCAGGATTTAGTGGGACACTTGTTACAGCGGCATTTACAGACAGGTGTCCCGCTGAATGTTTCAGTCTTTCAGTCATAGTTATGTGTACCCAACTTTATTTAGTTATTTTTTGGTTGTTTGCAATTGAGTGGCATTCAAGAAGTTGGTGGTATAGAGATGACAAACCTTTATGGATTATCATCTTCTTTATTTTCACAATAGCCACGTTACGATATAGCTTCTTATAATGCTTGAAGCTATAATATATAAGAAGCTATACCGAAACGTCGCTTTTGGGAAAATACAGAAGTTGATCATCAATACATTTTTGTCATCTATAATTTAGTTAGATCTAATTATGTGTAACCAATATAATTTATTGAACCACATATTGCACAATGTGCTAGTCTTCACTGGAGAGTAAGAAGCACCACTTAGTCGGACAGTTGTTAGTGAATATTTAAGTATGATGTTCAGAATATTTTGTTATGTCTCACTGTTGTGGCAATGCTTGTATTTCAACTAGCATAATTTATTGGGACATTAAATTTAATGTTTAACTCTCATAACATGTATTATCCCGGCTGGAATTATTATATCAAAGATATAATTCTATGGGATAGTTGCTTCGTGTACAAGTGGTAAGGGTAGAAGAAGCATAGTTTAGCAAATTAGCTGTCACTTGATAAATGTAACTTTTGTATATAAAGCTCAAGTTAGTATGACAGTTGTCGCTTAATGTTTTAGTAGAGATTATTTGCATTGCAAGAATTATATTTTGTGGGACAGTGGTTCAAAATATATTTTCGGCTATAACAAGCAAGTGTGTATGTATGCCTTTCATACGTAATAAGGTTTTGATGATGACAATGATGACAATGATGATGATGATGATGATGATGATAATGATGATGGTGGTCGTGGTGGTGATGATGGTGGTCGTGGTGATGATGATGATGATGATGATGATGATGGTGGTGGTCGTGGTGGTGATGATTGTGGTCGTGGTGATGATGATGATGATGATGATGATGATGATGATGATGATGATGATGATGATGATGTTAATGGATGGTTTAATCACTGGGTTTTAACAAGAAAGATACGGTTGGTCAGAGGCTACTGAATTTGTCAGTCTTGGTTCCACTGGCAAGATTTAGTGGACCAGGTGTTACTGATAATATTTACTTAAAGTTTTAGTCCCGGTTAGAGCAGTTTCGTGGGGTAGTGGTTGCTGAATGTTTTAGTCTTGGTTGGAGTATTCCTTGAATAAGTTCGAGTGACAGTAGTTCTTGTCATATTCATGGCTGTAGTATAGTTAAGTTTGAGTTTTAGAATTGGTGTTTAATTCAGCACAGTTCCATATCTGACGGAAGTCTGTAAATAATGCCATGCATAAACCAAGTCAGCTAGGCTAACCAGCCCATCCCGTTTGTCGCCTCTCACCTCAAGCATACTTCTTAGGTTACTGAATATCACTTCAAACCCGGATCGTCACGAGTATCCAGTGCAACTAACACAATTTAACTGGGCAATTGTTACTGTGTGTTGTGGTGTTGGTTCGGGTAGAACTGTAGTTGGTATATATAATTTGCATCTGTGATGCTGAACGTTTTGCCTGGTGGTTACCATGTCACGAAGGAACTTGAGGATTTGCCAAGGCTAAGTGTTGCGTTGTTAAATTACGAAATTGGTATGTTTTAAATGTTTGCAAGTTAGCCAACTGTATGAAGTATTTTTTATATGAATCTAAATCAATTGTATTCTGTTTGTATCGTCACTGATTTTTCCTCCATTTTTTCCAGATATTTTTATAAACTGTAATCTAGCATGGAAGATAACAAACATTAAACATCTCCAACGTATTTGCCAACCGCCTATAACCTGATTATAGGTGAGCGAGGACTGGTTGGCTCTTGCCGTATCATGACACGCGCTGCGCGGAGCCAAGGTGTTTTGTTTGATGGTGTCCCACAGAGAGCACAATTAAACAAAACTCCGTGCACTGTCGGCTCCCATCCGTCAATTATGCGGGTTCATGTGCCACGGTAACGAAATAAGTACCACTCAGGGGAGTTTGTATATACGTGTTGCCATGGTAGCTACTATATCATAGTTCCAACAACCAATGGTCATTAGACAAAGGTGCTGAAAGAAGGTAATGCGTAAATAATCGAATTAAAGTTGACATGGCATAAGAAGGAACCAACTGACAACAGATTTTCAGAAAATGTCAACTGTTACTAACTTGTGGCCTGTGCGTCATCCCATGTGTTTCTGGTGAGAAAGCTGGCACTTGATAGCTGAACCTATTTGCTAAAGTGAGTGAGTGGGTGCATATGGTTTTACGCTGCCTTTAGCAATATTCCAGTAATATCCGCTTTAACCACTGGGCTACCCCACCGCCCCAATTTGCTTGATATAGTATCTACTGATAACCTACTCGATTCTGCAGTAGAAGAAATCATGCTCTAGTCGTGACAAATACATGAGTGATTATAATATACCTTCACACAGTCCCTGATGTCATGAATACATGTAGTGTAGTTCCGTGACGGTAATATACTCCCATGACGTCAACACGAGGACTACAACACCACGACGCCATATACTACCTCCCATCCATTCCCGTAATGTCAGTGAAAGTCACTATAGTCCAAGGTCTTTTGACATCATGCTTCAAATACGTCTTATGACCTTCAATAACCAAACCCAGGCGTCCTGTGACCTAAAATAACCAAACACAGGCGTCCCATGACCTGAACAAAATCAAACACAGGCATCCCATGACCTGAAACAATCAAACACATGCGTACTTTGACCTGAAACAATCAGACACAGCCGTCCTATGACCTGAAACAATCAAACACAGGCATACTATGACCTGAATCAATCACATACAGGCGTACAATGACCTGAAACAATCAAACACAGGCATACTATGACCTGAAACAATCAAACACAGGCGTACTATGACCTGAATCAATCACATACAGGCGTACAATGACCTGAAACAATCAAACACAGGCATACTATGACCTGAAACAATCAAACACAGGCATACTATGACCTGAAACAATCAGACACAGGCGTACTATGACCTGAAACAATCAAACACAGGCATACTATGACCTGAATCAATCACATACAGGCGTACTATGACCTGAAACAATCAGACACAGGCGTACTATGACATAACACAGTACCAAAGAATTGCACAATAATGAACTCCTTTTGATCACATTAAGAATTAGCTGATGTTTGTGTCAGGAAACAGTGACAGCATTGCGGTTATAATTCAATTAAAGCCCCCACAATAGACAACAATCCGTCACAACTATTACCGTACGTCTCCTGCACAGAGATACCTTTCACTGAGATTTAAGGGACTTTAATTTAAACCAGGTTTATTAATAATCGGTTGATCTAATTTCCAACTATCAGGGGATTGTTTCTCCTATCAGAATTCACGCGGCAAATGGTGGCTGGAAATTTGATAAAAAATGGAAATGTATTGGGGAATTCCAGTGGACATTATCTCACTTACCTAAGAGGCGAGACACTGCACTGTGTGATACACTTGCATGACTCGGTCAAGACCGGGACCTGTATTGGGATTGCGTACATCAGTGATAAATGTACACCGTATCTAAGCCGAAAAAAGGTGCCTTTCTATACAGTAGTGTGTTCAGCAAAACAAAACAACAAGATATGTCTTCTGTACCACAAGACTCCACATAACTTGTGGTATTCCAAACGTCATTAATATAGACCTATTTCCCCGTCCTTCATCCTGACTGTAGTCAGGTATAGTTGCTCGGACAAATGCATATGCATCTTAATGACATCCTCCTCCCAATGACATCCTCCGCACAGCAAGGCCAAGTGTCGAGAGTACTAAACAGACCTCATTGCAAACATATTTCTGCAGCTGTGCATTTGATTACACTGTGAATATTCGGAATGAAGTATTTACCGCATTTACACTTGGTAAACCACATTCAGGAAAATAACTTTCACAAACGGTCTTTTTTCTAGTTTATTTCACAGATGATAATTAGAATAAAGAAAACGCTAAATGTATTATATTTATATACTAGTGAAAGATTGAGTTGAAATACTAATGAAGAATCAGAATCAGTCTTTTTTCTAGTTTATTTCACAGATGATAATTAGCATAAAGAAAACGCGAAATGTATTATATTTATATACTAGTGAAAGATTGAGTAGAAATACTAATGAAGCCAGCCACACACCTAGCACTCCTAGTCAGAATCAGTACATTTGGTTGATCACTGGATTGTCTGGTCCAGACTCAATTATTTACAGACCGCCGCAATATAGCTAGACTATTGTTGAGTGCGGCGTAAAACTGAACTCACTCACTCACTCAGTACATCTGAAAGTAGCGCACGCAAATGTACAGTAATTGTAACAAGGACTGCATTGTGAAATTATACATCGATCGGAGGTTGTTGGAACGGGCAGGAAATGTTCTACTTCATCATCGGATCTTTATCACGTATGAAGGCGACAGGACCATATACATATTGATATACATACTCCAAACAGGTAAAGGGCGTTAACGAACAAAGGAAACCATTTTTCATGCATAACATTTACCTGTCCACCTGCATATAATATCTTACACGCCCAATAAGAACCTGGAAAGGTTCTAATTGACTCTATCTAATCTCTGACGGACGCCCCTCCCCCAGTCTCTACGAACCACCCCGCTTCGGTCTGCTCCTGTATTTAACTGGAGTATCAAACTAGCGACTGGGAGGCAATGTCCTAATATGCTTAGGAAGCCTTCAGGGAGGAGAATCAATGATCGGTCTGTGGAGAGACGCGGGAGGGTGCGGCCGCCACTGGACGCACTAATTGCTCGCATCCTCCCCAGTGAGCGATGCCGTACCGCCAGGGCCAATCGTGACTCACACAAAAGGTCTTGACCTTGTTACACTTTCCACCAGGGCACTTAGTCGCTAATTGTAACTATCAAAATTATGATGATTGATTTGTAGATTCTTTCAATATAATGTTGTGTAAATATTTGCGGATCGTCTTGCTGTTTGCAGATATTGTTCCACACTATCTGCTCGGGAGGTGCACCTGCCCATGCATAACATGGGGTGTATTTATTCAATCAGGAGTTGATGTAATGTCGTGTGCATTGCTGCTGTCACAGGAGTCTGTTACAATACGGCGAAGTCACGACAACACACGACTTGAGGTCTGCGTTAAAAAACTGAAACATGATTGATGTTTCACCGACCCCATGCAGTATGTAAATGTTGCTTACGTCGCCTTGAACTCATGCAGTATATAATGATGTCTCATATGACACTGGACCGAGCAGTGTGTAATACTGATGACATCAGCTGGGTGTAGATATAGGCGACATTACGTGAAGCTGGTAAATGTAACAGATACATTACATAGGCCTACTGCAGTAACTAAATATACTGGACAAACTAAGTTAGGGATATTGGTATTTTTATGATTGATATTTTATTAGTGTGTCAATGAATAGATAGATCATTATTCATAATTTCAAAATTTACATATATCCCTAACTATTTTTGTCCAGTAAAGATGTGATATTACACTAGCCCCTACCATTTCAAACAAACATATGACATAACCCTGTCTCTTTTGAGTAAGTGAAAATATAGTATACTAATATGGGTGATATCACACAGACGCTATGCAACATGTAAATATGGGTGAAATTACACAGACGCCATGCAGCATGTAAATATGGGTGATATTACACAGACGCCATGCAGCATGTAAATATGGGTGATATTACACAGACGCCACGCAGCATGTAAATATGGGTGATATTACACAGACGCCACGCAGCATGTAAATATGGGTGATATCACACAGACGCCATGCAGCATGTAAATATGGGTGATATCACACAGACGCCATGAAGCATGTAAATATGGGTGAAATTACAAAGACGCCATGCAGCATGTAAATATGGGTGATATTACACAGACGCTATATGCAGCATGTAAATATGGGTGATATTACACAGACGCTATGCAGCATGTAAATATGGGTGATATCAAACAGACGCTATGCAGCATGTAAATATGGGTGAAATTACACAGACGCCATGCAACATGTAAATATGGGTGATATTACACAGACGCTATGCAGCATGTAAATATGGGTGATATCAAACAGACACTATGCAGCATGTAAATATGGGTGAAATTACACAGACGCCATGCAACATGTAAATATGGGTGATATTACACAGACGCTATGCAGCATGTAAATATGGGTGATATTACACAGACGCCATGCAGCATGAAAAATATGGGTGATATCACACAGACGCTATATGCAGCATGTAAATATGGGTGATATTACACAGACGCTATGCAGCATGTTAATATGGGTGATATCACACAGACGCCATGCAGCATGTAAATATGGGTGATATTACACAGACGCTATGCAGCATGTAAATATGGGTGAAATTACACAGACGCCATGCAACATGTAAATATGGGTGATATTACACAGACGCTATGCAGCATGTAAATATGGGTGATATCAAGCAGACACTATGCAGCATGTAAATATGGGTGATATCGCACAGACGCCATGCAGCATGTAAATATGGGTGATATTACACAGACGCTATATGCAGCATGTAAATATGGGTGATATTACACAGACGCCATGCAGCATGAAAAATATGGGTGATATCACACAGACGCTATATGCAGCATGTAAATATGGGTGATATTACACAAACGCTATGCAGCATGTAAATATGGGTGATATCACACAGACGCCATGCAGCATGTAAATATGGGTGATATTACACAGACGCTATGCAACATGTCAATATGGATGATATCACACAGACGCCATGCAGCATGTAAATATGGGTGATATTACACAGACGCTATGCAGCATGTAAATATGGATGAAATTACACAGACGCTATGCAGCATGTAAATATGGGTGATATTACACAGACGCCATGCAACATGTAAATATGGGTGATATTACACAGACGCTATGCAGCATGTAAATATGGGTGATATCACACAGACGCCATGCAGCATGTAAATATGGGTGATATTACACAGACGCCATGCAACATGTCAATATGGATGATATCACACAGACGCCATGCAGCATGTAAATATGGGTGATATTACACAGACGCTATGCAGCATGTAAATATGGGTGAAATTACACAGACGCTATGCAGCATGTAAATATGGGTGATATCACACAGACGCCATGCAACATGTAAATATGGGTGATATTACACAGACGCCATGCAGCATGTAAATATTGGTGATATTACACAGACGCCATGCAGCATGTAAATATGGGTGATATCACACAGACGCCATGCAGCATGTGAATATGGGTGATATTACACAGACGCTATGCAACATGTGAATATGGATGATATCACACAGACGCCATGCAGCATGTAAATATGGGTGAAATTACACAGACGCCATGCAGCATGTGAATATGGGTGATATTACACAGACGCCATGCAGCATGTGAATATGAGTGATATTACACAGACGCCATGCAGCCTGTAAATATGGGTGATATTACACAGACGCCATGCAGCATGTAAATATGGGTGATATTACACAGACGCCATGCAGTATATAAATATGGGTGATATTACACTGACCACGTACAGTATGTATGTTACAGTGAATATGTAAAACCAGGGATTATGTATAATCCCTGAAAGTTTCAGTGATTATGTATAATGTCTGATTGAAAAATAGACTCGAATTTTAGACATATTCCATGCAATCACTTCTTGCATAGTTTGAGGTATATTTCTTCCACAAAGATGTGGAATTAGACTTTTGTCTTAAGCAGGATAGAGACGTTTCTTTGCTACAATGGTATGTATATTCAACATAATGAAATTTAAACATGTTTGGTGTACATAAGGAAATGTATGATGGACATGTTTGGAGAACATCAATTCAGTTTTTATATTGACAAGACTATTTTCAGTCATTATGTATAATCCCTGAACATTTCAGGGATTATGTATAATCACTGAGTGAATCTGATATTATACATAATCACTGAACATTTTAGGGATTATACATAATCCCTGATTTTACAAATTAACATATATATATGGGTGACACTACACAGAAGCCATGCATGCACTAATTAAATATGAGTGATATTATGTTGATATTAACAATATTGTAAAGCATGTTCATATGGATGGTATTACACTTGGCCTGTACAGTATGTGAATATTAGTTATATTACACAGGCACCGTCCAGTATGTTAACAAGAGTAATATTATCCTGGCCCTACGTAGTATGTAGGGAGTCTGTACACACATACATTCATAATCTGAGATTTTGTGTCTGTGGTCTGTACACATATACATGAATGAATTTCATTAATTCATGTATAGTGTGAGATTATGTGTCTATGATCTGTACACATATACATGTATAGTGTGAGATTATGTGTCTAAGAACTGTACACATATACGTGTATAGTGTGAGATTGTGTGTCTGTGGTCTGTACACATCCACTAGTATAGTGTGAGATTATGTGTCTATGAACTGTACACATATACATGTAAAACGTGAGATTATGTGTCTATGAACTGTACCCATATACATGTATAGTGTGGGATTATGTGTCTATGAACTGTACACATATACATGTATAGTGTGAGATTGTGTCTATTAACTGTACACATATACATGTATAGTGTGAGATTATGTGTCTGTGGTCTGTACACATACACATGTATAGTGTGAGATCATGTGTCTATGAACTGTACACATATACATGTATAGTGTGAGATTATGTGTCTATGAACTGTACACATATACATGTATAGTGTGAGATTATGTGTCTGTGGTCTGTACACATACACATGTATAGTGTGAGATCATGTCTCTATGAACTGTACACATATACATGTATAGTGTGAGATTATGTGTCTATGAACTGTACCCAGATACATGTATAGTGTGAGATTGTGTGTCTGTGGTCTGTACACATCCACAGGTATAGTGTGAGATTATGTGTCTGTGAACTGTACACATATACATGTATAGTGTGAGATTATGTGTCTATGAACTGTACACATATACATGTATAGTGTGAGATTATGTGTCTATGATCTGTACACATACACATGTATAGTGTGAGATTGTGTGTCTGTGGTCTGTACACATCCACAGGTATAGTGTGAGATTGTGTGTCTGTGAACTGTACACATATACATGTATAGTGTGAGATTATGTGTCTATGAACTGTACCCATATACATGTATAGTGTGGGATTATGTGTCTATGAACTGTACACATAAACATGTATAGTGTGATATTATGTGCCTATGAACTGTACACATATACATGTATAGTGTGAGATTACGTGTCTACTAACTGTACACATAAACATGTATAGTGTGAGATCATGTGTCTATTAACTTTACACATATACATGTATAGTGTGAGATTATGTGTCTATGAACTGTACACATATACATGTATAGTGTGAGATTGTGAGTGAAGCGTACATTACTGCCTTGCCGGGCACACCGTGTCATGTCCCTTTTGCTGGTTATCTCACGAACACTGTTGGAAAAAGGTCACTTGTCTTTCAGAGGTAAACACTGATGGAAAAGTTGGCCTGCAAAGCGATTGGAAGCAAATAAAGTGAATTTTTGTTGAGGAATGCGACAGGAATTATATTATTCCTTTATGAAGTATTGCAAAAATAGATGGTACGTTCACTGAAACAACTTAATTTAATACTCGGTTGTTCTGCAGCCATCTTGCATCAAGGACAATTAGAGCCGGGCTAGCAGTAGTCTCGCACCGTCATCATGCTCAGTTTAAATATCACTCTATGAAGCCCATCTTCGATTGTGAGATCTCCTGAGACTTGCCACGTTTCCAACACGGCCGATCAACTTACGCATTTAGCAGATCCCATAATTTATATCCATCGTACCTTAGGGACTGAGGTCGGGCGATAGGGAACGGGGTAATACTCTCAAGACACTGTGTAATTTGAAATTAATGCGGACGCTCGAAGCACGATATGTGAATGTCAATTGAAGCGATTGAACATCCATTTGCAATAAATATTCATGTCCAATTTTGGCATTTATATCTAGGATTCAATAATCTAGAAAATGTCATGTTTTGTACTCTGGCATTGCAAGTCCTGGCTGCTCGGCTAATAACCGACTGTGTTTGAAATAGCATAATGCCCATACCGGCTGCTCGTGGAGGCAGTAATTAGGTGGAGTGGAGAGAGCGGCAGCATAGATTTAGATGTCTAAAACTGGAAAAAGTAATAATGTCTTGTCAGAAGTTATAAAACATTCACGATATGCTGGGGTAGACTAGGAATAAAGACCGGGCGTGAGACAACAGGGGCGGAGGGCACGAGTGAAAGAGAGGGAGAGAGGGAGTGAAGGAGGAGAAAAGGGATGGTAGACCACTTACATCACTTCCAACATTAGGACTGAAAGGATATGAACCAACATGCAAGTGCATTCTCAGTGTGCCGCGTGACACCCGCATAACCGGGATATAGCACAGAACTCATCTGTGGAAGCACTTTATCATTTCCGTCGCGGTTAGGAAGACCAAGAAGGGACGCCATTAAAATCAGGCCATCTATTTCACTCACATTACGTTCATGTCCTTTCGCTGATCTTCTGTGAGGAAATGATGAGTTTTTGTTTGCTAAAAGATCAAATTTTCAAAACTTTTTACAAAAATAGAATGAGATTCTGTGTTAAATGACGACTTGCAAATGACAGGTGGAAGGGTTAATTCCAACAAATGCGTCAACGTTAGTGCTGGTGTGGTCGATGTTGTAGGGCCCGGGCGAACGGCGTTGCTGGACATGGGCGCAAAAGGACGTTGCTGTCTGCATCGCCCCTACACTCGAGTCGAAGATAAACTAACCAGATCAAACACCTATCATCTATTATACGACCATCTATTGCTCATGCATCACAGGCATGGCAGTGAACTCTGCTCTCTTGCTAAATATATTCAGTTATAACTGTCCATCCAGCTCCACCTGTGCAATGTCCACACGCTGTCGGTCAGCGTGGGTGCAGAGGCTGCTTGTTGGACGTGAACTACAAGTTCCCAACAGTTCAGGCCACGGTTTCCATAACTTGCTCTGCAACTGAACAGACAGACAGTTTTATTCAGTAAAAGGCCACTGGCCCATAATACAGACAAATGCATGGTCACACATCACATGAATAGTACACATGGATATACATAAATATGTTCATAACATAATTTGTACATAATATAAAAATAGACTAACATTCGTAATCACATCTACATTGGTACATTGCATAATATTTATAAAGTTGTTTATGAGGTTGACTAAAATATTTCACAATATATTTATCTCGAACATCAGAAAAACAGTCACAGATGTACTCATCTTCAACAACATTAATACATTTCGATTTGCAAAATAAACAAAATCTTTCATTAGAAGCAATAGTTTCATATCTCCCAGTCTCTATTGCTAAATTAAAATTTCCACATCTAAATTGTAAAAGGGCAGATCTCAAATTTAGACAAATATTACAATTTAAGCATTTTTTCTACATCTAATAGGTTTTATACTGACAATAGTAAATAGTTTTATATGCATTTTCAACGGAAGTTAACCAGGATTGCTTTTGATTATCGATCAGTCTTTAAAAAGAAACATACACTACTTTACATTACCAATATCCTGACTGACACATGCATAGCCAAAACCGTAAGTAAATTCGATATTTTTAACATTAGTTGCCCAAGCTGAACGTCCATCATCATCTAATGATTTCAGCATTTCGTGACAATGTTTTGGGAGTAAGTACAATAAATGACACCAACATTTGATAACCTTCGTCATATATACAATTTGTAAAGGGTGTCTACCACATTCTCCAAGTACCACATTATTACAAGTTGATTTACCAACTTTTGAAACATACTTACAAAATATAATTTGTACAGACTCTATGAGTTTACAACTGGTGCCCCAAACTTCAGCTTCATAACATAATATAGGCGAGATCATACAATCAAATATTTTAAACAAATCTTTACATTTACATTTTTCTTAGAAAGTTATTTACAGAAAATAAGGCCTTATTGGCCTGAGAAACAAGACATGTCGGGGCTTTACTCCATACAAGTTTTGGTGTAAATACAAGTCCTAAATGTGTGTAAAAAATACAGATTCAATTTCTTTACCATTATAATACCATTTTTCATAATGTCTTAGAGGCCCGCCATTTCTAAAAACAAGAATCTTAGTCTTATCAAGATTTACTGACATACCAGTGAATTTACACAATTTCTCAAGAGCATTAATAGTTTCCTGTAATTGGTTACATGTATCAGACAGTGCTGAAACATCATCAGCAGACATACGTGAAACATACATTATTACTTGAACACTATTTGTTCAGATGATGTTCTAGGTTGCTGTCGAATTAGTTGTGAATGGTAATCAAGCCAATATTATACAAACCTTACTGAGGAATCAAACATGAGAAATGCTCGACTTCCTTCCACGGTTATGGTGACGACATCACTGAAATCAAACTCATGCACACGGTACATGGAAACCTATCACAGAAGCGCTGGAACATGGATGCCCATCACAGAAACTCGCACAGTAACATGGACGCCCATCACAGAAACTCGCACAGTAACATGGATGCCCATCACAGAAACTCACACGGTCACGGAGACCACACCACTGAAACTCAAACAGTAACATGGACGCACATCACAGACACTCACACGGTCACGGAGACCACACCACTGAAACTCACACAGTAACATGGACGCACATCACAGACACTCACACGGTCACGGAGACCACACCACTGAAACTCACACAGTAACATGGACGCACATCACAGAAACGCACACCGTTACGGAGACCACACCACTGAAACTCACACAGTAACATGGACGCCAATCACAGACACTCACACGGTCACGGAGACTACACCACTGAAACTCACCCGGCAGCAAGTGCGTCCAGGACGGGAACTCACACTGCTGTCAGGGGAGCACATCACTATTGTCTACTATCAGTTAGGTGGACAGCTGGTTATGTAGGTACAGTATATATCAGTTAGGTGGACAACTGATTGTGTAGGTACAGTATATATCAGTTAGGTGAACAGCTGATTGTGTAGGTACAGTATGTATCAGTTAGGTGGACAGCTGGTTATGTAGGTACAGTATATATCAGTTAGGTGGACAACTGATTGTGTAGGTACAGTATATATCAGTTAGGTGGACAGCTGGTTATGTAGGTACAGTATATATCAGTTAGGTGGACAACTGATTGTGTAGGTACAGTATATATCAGTTAGGTGGACAACTGATTGTGTAGGTACAGTATATATCAGTTAGGTGGACAGCTGGTTATGTAGGTACAGTATATATCAGTTAGGTGGACAACTGATTGTGTAGGTACAGTATATATCAGTTAGGTGGACAGCTGATTGTGTAGGTACAGTATATATCAGTTAGGTGGACAACTGATTGCGTAGGTACAGTATATATCAGTAAGGTGGACAGCTGGTTATGTAGGTACAGTATATATCAGTTAGGTGGACAACTGATTGTGTAGGTACAGTATATATCAGTTAGCTAGACAGCTGGTTATGTAGGTACAGTATATATCAGTTAGGTGGAGAACTGATTTTGTAGGTACAGTATATATCAGTAAGGTGGACAGCTGGTTATGTAGGCACAGTATATGAGTTAGGTGGACAACTGATTGTGTAGGTACAGTATATATCAGTTAGGTGGACAACTGATTGTGTAGGTACAGTATATATCAGTTAGGTGGACAGATGATTGTGCAGGTACAGTATATATCAGTTAGGTGGACAACTGATTGTGTAGGTACAGCATATATATCAGTTAGGTGGACAACTGGTTATGTAGGTACAGTATATATCAGTTAGGTGGACAACTGGTTATGTAGGTACAGTATATATCAGTTAGGTGGACAACTGATTGTGTAGGTGCAGTATATATCCGTTAGGTGGACAACTGATTGTGTGGGTACAGTATATATCAGTTAGGTGGACAGCTGATTGTGTAGCTACAGTATATATCAGTTAGGTGGACAACTGATTGTGTAGGTACAGTATATATCAGTTAGCTATGCAGCTGGTTATGTAGGTACAGTATATATCAGTTAGGTGGACACCTGATTGTGTTAGTACAGTATATATGAGTTAGGTGGACAGCTGGTTATGTAGGTACAGTATATATCAGTTAGGTGGACAACTGATTGTGCAGGTACAGTATATGAGTTAGGTGGACAGCTGGTTATGTAGGTACAGTATATATCAGTTAGGTGGACACCTGATTGTGTAGGTACAGTATATATCAGTTAGCTAGACAGCTGGTTATGTAGGTACAGTATATATCAGTTAGGTGGACAACTGGTTATGTAGGTACAGTATATATCATTTAGGTGGACAACTGATTGTGTTAGTACAGTATATATCAGTTAGGTGGACAACTGATTTTGTTAGTACAGTATATATCAGTTAGCTAGACAGCTGGTTATGTAGGTACAGTATATATCAGTTCGGTGGACAACTGATTGTGTAGGTACAGTATATGAGTTAGGTGGACATCTGGTTATGTAGGTACAGTATATATCAGTAAGGTGGACACCTGATTGTGTTAGTACAGTATATATCAGTTAGCTAGACAGCTGGTTATGTAGGTACAGTATATATCAGTTAGGTGGACAACTGATTGTGCAGGTACAGTATATGAGTTAGGTGGACAACTGGTTGTGTAGGTACAGTATATATCAGTTAGGTGGACACCTGATTGTGTTAGTACAGTATATATCAGTTAGCTAGACAGCTGGTTATGTAGGTACAGTATATATCAGTTAGGTGGACAGCTGATTGTGTAGGTACAGTATATATCAGTTAGGTGGACAACTGATTGTGTAGGTACAGTATATATCAGTTAGGTGGACAGCTGGTTATGTAGGTACAGTATATATCAGTTAGGTGGACAACTGATTGTGTAGGTACAGTATATATCAGTTAGGTGGACAGCTGATTGTGTAGGTACAGTATATATCAGTTAGGTGGACAACTGATTGCGTAGGTACAGTATATATCAGTAAGGTGGACAGCTGGTTATGTAGGTACAGTATATATCAGTTAGGTGGACAACTGATTGTGTAGGTACAGTATATATCAGTTAGCTAGACAGCTGGTTATGTAGGTACAGTATATATCAGTTAGGTGGAGAACTGATTTTGTAGGTACAGTATATATCAGTAAGGTGGACAGCTGGTTATGTAGGCACAGTATATGAGTTAGGTGGACAACTGATTGTGTAGGTACAGTATATATCAGTTAGGTGGACAACTGATTGTGTAGGTACAGTATATATCAGTTAGGTGGACAGATGATTGTGCAGGTACAGTATATATCAGTTAGGTGGACAACTGATTGTGTAGGTACAGTATATATCAGTTAGGTGGACAACTGGTTATGTAGGTACAGTATATATCAGTTAGGTGGACAACTGGTTATGTAGGTACAGTATATATCAGTTAGGTGGACAACTGATTGTGTAGGTGCAGTATATATCCGTTAGGTGGACAACTGATTGTGTGGGTACAGTATATATCAGTTAGGTGGACAGCTGATTGTGTAGCTACAGTATATATCAGTTAGGTGGACAACTGATTGTGTAGGTACAGTATATATCAGTTAGCTATGCAGCTGGTTATGTAGGTACAGTATATATCAGTTAGGTGGACACCTGATTGTGTTAGTACAGTATATATCAGTTACCTAGACAGCTGGTTATGTAGGTACAGTATATATCAGTTAGGTGGACAACTGATTGTGCAGGTACAGTATATGAGTTAGGTGGACAGCTGGTTATGTAGGTACAGTATATATCAGTTAGGTGGACACCTGATTGTGTAGGTACAGTATATATCAGTTAGCTAGACAGCTGGTTATGTAGGTACAGTATATATCAGTTAGGTGGACAACTGGTTATGTAGGTACAGTATATATCATTTAGGTGGACAACTGATTGTGTTAGTACAGTATATATCAGTTAGGTGGACAACTGATTTTGTTAGTACAGTATATATCAGTTAGTGGACAGCTGGTTATGTAGGTACAGTATATATCAGTTCGGTGGACAACTGATTGTGTAGGTACAGTATATATCAGGTGGACATAAGGTGGTACAGTATATATCAGTAAGGTGGACACCTGATTGTGTTAGTACAGTATATATCAGTTAGCTAGACAGCTGGTTATGTAGGTACAGTATATATCAGTTAGGTGGACAACTGATTGTGCAGGTACAGTATATGAGTTAGGTGGACAACTGGTTGTGTAGGTACAGTATATATCAGTTAGGTGGACACCTGATTGTGTTAGTACAGTATATATCAGTTAGCTAGACAGCTGGTTATGTAGGTACAGTATATATCAGTTAGGTGGACAGCTGATTGTGTAGGTACAGTATATATCAGTTAGGTGGACTACTGCTTGTGTAGGTACAGTATATATCAGTAAGGTGGACAGCTGGTTATGTAGGCACAGTATATGAGTTAGGTGGACAACTGATTGTGTAGGTACAGTATATATCAGTTCGGTGGACAACTGATTGTGTAGGTACAGTATATATCAGTTAGGTGGACAGATGATTGTGTAGGTACAGTATATATCAGTTAGGTGGACAACTGATTGTGTAGGTACAGTATATATCAGTTAGGTGGACAACTGGTTATGTAGGTACAGTATATATCAGTTAGGTGGACAACTGGTTATGTAGGTACAGTATATATCAGTTAGGTGGACAACTGATTGTGTAGGTACGGTATATATCAGTTAGGTTGACAGCTGATTGTGTAGGTGCAGTATATATCCGTTAGGTGGACAACTGATTGTGTAGGTACAGTATATATCAGTTAGGTGGACAGCTGATTGTGTAGCTACAGTATATATCAGTTAGGTGGACAACTGATTGTGTAGGTACAGTATATATCAGTTAGCTATGCAGCTGGTTATGTAGGTACAGTATATATCAGTTAGGTCGACAACTGGTTATGTAGGTACAGTATATATCAGTTAGGTGGACACCTGATTGTGTTAGTACAGTATATATCAGTTAGCTAGACAGCTGGTTATGTAGGTACAGTATATATCAGTTAGGTGGACAACTGATTGTGCAGGTACAGTATATGAGTTAGGTGGACAACTGGTTATGTAGGTACAGTATATATCAGTAAGGTGGACACCTGATTGTGTTAGTACAGTATATATCAGTTAGCTAGACAGCTGGTTATGTAGGTACAGTATATATCAGTTAGGTGGACAACTGATTGTGTAGGTACGGTATATATCAGTTAGGTTGACAGCTGATTGTGTAGGTGCAGTATATATCCGTTAGGTGGACAACTGATTGTGTAGGTACAGTATATATCAGTTAGGTGGACAGCTGATTGTGTAGCTACAGTATATATCAGTTAGGTGGACAACTGATTGTGTAGGTACAGTATATATCAGTTAGCTATGCAGCTGGTTATGTAGGTACAGTATATATCAGTTAGGTCGACAACTGGTTATGTAGGTACAGTATATATCAGTTAGGTGGACACCTGATTGTGTTAGTACAGTATATATCAGTTAGCTAGACAGCTGGTTATGTAGGTACAGTATATATCAGTTAGGTGGACAACTGATTGTGCAGGTACAGTATATGAGTTAGGTGGACAACTGGTTATGTAGGTACAGTATATATCAGTAAGGTGGACACCTGATTGTGTTAGTACAGTATATATCAGTTAGCTAGACAGCTGGTTATGTAGGTACAGTATATATCAGTTAGGTGGACAACTGATTGTGCAGGTACAGTATATGAGTTAGGTGGACAGCTGGTTATGTAGGTACAGTATATATCAGTTAGGTGGACAACTGATTGTGTTAGTACAGTATATATCAGTTAGGTGGACAACTGATTGTGTAGGTACAGTATATAACTGTAATTTTTATAGCTGATTCTGTTGGTTTCTGTCCATATCTCAGTATAGCTGGGATATTGCTGGGTGCGGCGTAAAACTAAACTCACTCACTGCAGGAGGACATGATGTGTGTTCACAGTGAATTCAAAGTGGTGGTAAAACGTAAACACCAAATGGGGCGCAGACTTGCCACACAGAGACTATTGAATATTTGGTTAAAGTCACTTGGGCAGACATGTCCACCACTGGAACTTGCTTTGCATACATGGAATAAAATATGACGCCGAAGAACTGCTGTAATTTGCATTTCTGCAAACAAGGTTATCTCCCAATTGACAGACACCCATTTGACAGACACTGAACTAGAAGGTTAATTAGGGTAACACCTACGGGTATAATGGAACAGTCCACTGTCTAAAGTACTGTCGGAAATGCTAGAAAAATGCTTTTTGACTTATATTTAAAATTCAGAGGTATTACAGTTACTTAAATAACAAATATCACTTCAGGAAACATCTACCTAATGTAGACCGAGGGAATAAATTTTGAGACATGCTCTAAAATGTGTTTTTACTGATGAAAATACCAAAAACTTAGAAAAATAAGGGGTAGTGGGACGTTATTTGATACAAACATTAACTGCCTGTGTTACGTCATTAGTATGCACGGTATCGACAGGTGAAATTGACACCTGAGCACGTACACGCTCGGGCGAGGGGTCATCTCAATAGATGTTTTCTTCAAAATGTTGAATATGTGTACGTATAGTATACGTATTGGTTATGGAAGGGATCATTTGTGTATGTGTGTTTGTTTTGAAATAAGCATACGAATTACTGTACATTGGAAAGAATCCTATCACTTGTGTTATCTTATCGATTGATTGTAGAAATGTGCAACGTTTTAATAAATGTTTTGCATGTCAACAGTATATTTCATTGAAAAAATATGGATGTAATTCGGTCAGTTTAATTTAGTTGTGAACATTGGCCAAAGATTTAACGAAGTCACTGGTGTAGCATCTTTAGAATATATATATTTTTCTTCTCATAAAGTTTGTAGACCGCCCGTCTAAGCACTCCCTTGTCAAAGTTGTCAAGGATGGTTTTACGTCCCGGTGTTGCTTTTGAGACGGTCCCTGTCTTGTCTGATTTGTTTACAATATTGTAAACTTGTTGGTAAGACATACCAACAGCTCTACAAGTTCTGTAATAAACCCTTTCTAAACTAATGAAAGGTTTACCTCTGTCTTTTTCAAGCAGAAAAAAATTATAAACCTTTGCAACAATCGACTGCAAATCGTTGGCCATAGTGGACTCTGTGATAAAGATGTGCATGCATGACGGGAAACTTATTTATCCAGACTTAACATTTGTATTAATATTTCTTCAATAAAGAAACGATAATTAAGTAAAGTAACACAAACATTCAACGTTTATTTTGTTTAGGAAAAACGTTAATTCATATTTTTACACCACCTGTATTATTAGCACAAATGTAAAGACTATTTCAGATTTCTGTTGTTGAACTCTGAAAAAATCTTAAGTTGCTGTTTTGGTACCAAATTCTCACCTGTAAACTGCCCTTTGAATGCATCGGAATGTTAAACGATTGAAATAAAAATTAGGTACACTATAGGCGAGTTGATATATTGACAACATAGTACATTTATCACCTTTATAAAGATATTAAGGCTAAAAAGCATTTTTCTAGCATTTCCGACAGTACTTTAGTGAGTAGAGCAGGGTGAGCCTGAAACAGGTTCGTTACTGAGAAGTTTGATTGTGGGTAAATAGAACTTTGTCGTGATTAAATGATAAATGATGTCTCTTCTCAAAATTGATTTTACTATCAATTACTATCGAATATAAAACAGGTTTGTCACTGAGAGGCTTGATTGTGTTTATTGATAGAGAAGACCCCTCCCAATAATAGGATATGTACACAAGAAGTTCACTGAGACAACGTTTTGTTGGAGAGATATAGATATGTACATATTTGAAGACATTCTGATTTGCAGTAAATGAGACACCTGCATTGCCATGTATGATACGATTAATACCAATCAGTGTTCTAATTTTAGCAATACTTTCTAAGATTGTAACAGTTTATGTCTTTGAATAGTATACAATAGAGATTCAAGGAAGTAATGAAAAACTCGTCATATATCTTAATATTGTGTGCAAAAAATATAACTTCTTTATTCCATTTGAATAATATTTAGGTTCACATTTGTCTTTTTTTTATTTATATGATACAACAGTGTCGCAATTTCTAATAGCTAAGTTAATGTTTTCAATATGATGATCCCGTTAGACTAGAAGGTTAAACCGAAATGTTTATGAAAATAAACTGTTCTTATATTGCAGCAATAAACATTCAAATTACTTTCTTTTCGTCCATCTTTCAAAATAAATAATACAGCTTCAGTTTGTTCCGGTGTTTTTATTTGGACTATTCCATTATAATGTGTAGGTAACAGGTAGGAGATAATCTGTTCACTGAACCATAAATGTTGTTGTTTTAAGGTATCTGCGAACTGGCTGTCTGCGTAATGGGAGGACACCGTAAACTGCTACCAGGATATTTACAACCTCTGTTGTTTTTATACCAAGCTCAGTTCAACCTCTGTTGTAGTCTACCAGGCTTCATTCAGTCTCTGTTGTTACATTTAGCATATTTCAACATATATTGTTCCACACAGCCAGTTCAGCGTCTGGTGTTTTCGATCTTTGTAAGTCAGTGGAACTTGTATTGGTTTCTACCCCACTTATTGCAGTCTATGTTGTTATCTACCCAGCTCAATTCATGTTATGTCTACCTTTACTCAACTTCTACCGAGCATAGGTCTACGGTCTACCTCTGTTGTTCTGTGTTAGCTTGATTCAGCCCCTGTCGTTGCCTTCCTAACCTTGTTTTCCGCTTCTCATTTACTGAATTGTTCAACTTGTGTATGTTAATATTCTCTCCATGATGTCCTGTGTACTGGTACATGCTACTCGTAACACAACTGCTACTTGAAAACGATCACAGTGCGGCATTCAGTTGGCAGAATACATGTTTCAGCTTTATTTTTAAATTCCCGTACAAGAATGCCTACATATACAAATGTGTCCTGCACAACGATTTATACAGATGTTTGTGTACATGTATATTGCGCACATACATATTGGTGTCGTGCAAAACACTGTCATATATATATGTGTATCAAGTTTATGTCACAAATAGCCCCAAACATCCGGACTTA
Source organism: Haliotis rubra (assembly GCF_003918875.1). Lineage (NCBI taxonomy): Eukaryota > Metazoa > Mollusca > Gastropoda > Lepetellida > Haliotidae > Haliotis > Haliotis rubra. Next base: position 226,373 of record NW_025765056.1, read on the forward strand.
TGTCTTTTGAAAGCATTATTTTCAATCTTTTGTATTGTCGGCAACAAATATCTCTGGAATGAAAACTGTGTCACCCTTTGATAATGTATAACCAGATTTCCCTGTTTACAGTCTGAGCCTAGTCTAGCATCTATGTAGTTTGTACACCGGGCATGTGCAGGCTGTGCAGGACAATACGCCCCAGATGTTGCACCAGGTATAGATTTATAATTGTATTTTGGACACCCATACTTCGTTAACCATTCATTAATTTCATTTTCTTCATCAAGAACTAATTCAGTTTTACTTTCGACTGTCGTCGGCGAGGACAAATTCTCAGTGTTTCCATGTATATCTATCGGTTCGGAATCAGGTTCCAGGTCACAACTGTCAGTTCCAGCGTTACCCTCATCACTGTTGTCACAACTGTTAGTTCCAGCGTTACCCTCATCACTGTTGTCACAACTGTCAGTTCCAGCGTTACCCTCATCACTGTTGTCACAACTGTTCAGTTCCAGCGTTACCCTCATCACTGTTGTCACAACTGTTAGTTCCAGCGTTACCCTCATCACTGTTGTCACAACTGTTAGTTCCAGCGTTACCCTCATCACTGTTGTCACAACTGTTAGTTCCAGCGTTACCCTCATCACTGTTGTCACAACTGTTAGTTCCAGCGTTACCCTCATCACTGTTGTCACAACTGTTAGTTCCAGCGTTACCCTCATCACTGTTGTCACAACTGTTAGTTCCAGCGTTACCCTCATCACTGTTGTCACAACTGTTAGTTCCAGCGTTACCCTCATCACTGTTTTCACAACTCCCGGTCGTGTTTCAGCTGCGCAAAGATGGCACAGTACGTCGGCATAGTGTTATCAAATATAACGGAACTGTCAATACATGTCAGAAGTTTGTAAAGTGGCTCCACCACACACACTATCCCCGCACTGCTGCGTGGAGCTATCAAAATGTTCATTGACACAGACGAAAAGTGTCGTTGTACGAGTATAACTGCAATCGGGAAAACGACAGCAGTGAAAACGGTGTGGCAAATGTCAGTCGAGTTAATTAATAGCGACAAAAAACCACATCAGGGTCGGAAGCAATTTTAGGGTTGTTCTGGTTATGGAAACCACGATACTGTATTATGTTAGGCCTCGCAAGCGGAGTCCAAATTGGCGGAATGTCACCTGTAGGCTGCACCCATACCTTGCACAGTGTCAGTGTGTCGGTGTGGGGATATCTGAATATATGACTTGATGACAGTTTAATGGACATGCAGACTTGAAACAAACGTGGTGACTCCTCCACTGAGTTCCGGATTAGCTTAAAATAGCAGAAAGTAAAACTTTGAAATATGCATGAATGCTGTACTAAACATAATTTAAAACAAAATACTGTTGTCTGCTTAATGTGCTGATATATGTGTTGCCGTGACCGTGTTAGCTGACTGAAGAACCGCATTCAATTTTTTTATATGTCTACTACATAGTGATGCCCTCATAACATCTCGTTTATCAAACACCGAGAAGTGTAGTCAGTCTTCTCCTGTACACAGCTGTTCATCCAAAAGACGTTTGGATAAGACAAACACAACGCTACTCAGTTTTATAATGTTGGCTTGGAAACTATCTTTGCTGATGAAAGGAGTAACATGTCTTTATTAAAATAAGAATTAATGCACACAGTAATTTTCAAATTGGTTCACTTAAATTCTAAAGTCATATAAACATGAAACATGGAATATATAAAAATGTATACTTCTATGCACACGAGCATCATTCAAGCACCACCCACAGTTTCATGTGATAACTACGACAGCACATCATGTTGTATGTGCTTTGAGTAATGCTGCAAGTCTTGCCATCATGACATTACCACCAACCGGATTACCACACAGTTCTCAAATCTAGTGTAGCCACCCCCTCATGGATAACACCTCACCATTACGTCAACGTTGGGCAAAGTTACGTCGCATAGTTGTGCGGGGATTAAGCTGGCTGACGGTGAGGTGGGAATCCACTGGTTCGCTATCTTTGTTGTCGCAAAACACGCGCCAGATTCTTTCTCTCACAATAAGTACTCAAACACAATTTCAACAATGCTGTCGGGGTAAATACCTCTAATCCTGTGTCATTCACTCCTCACTGACCCTCCTCACTCACGCATATATGGTGTGATACTTAATGTACTCCACAGACACAACCCACCCAGAAAGCCAACAGCGGTTTTACCTATGGGGTAGAATTTAAAAGCGGCAACGTTAGGTAAGTGAGTTTAGGTTTGCATGCCGCTTTTAGCAATATTCCACCAATATTGCGGCGGGGACGCAGACATGGACTTGAAAACACATATACCCAGTACCCATGCGGAGATCGAACCCGGAGGTCTTCCTTTACAGGCGATCCTACGCCCAACAACAGCGTCAAGAGAATAACAAAGAGCTTCATTTTCTGTCAACTAGTTTCATTGAAATGAAAATAGATGATGGAAATAGATGACTGGATCACTACAGAAATCGGTTGCTTGACACCAGTGTTTAAATCAAATGGTTAAATAATGAACCCTGCCCGATCGTTTCCTAAAAAAGTCCTAAAAACTAAGACATGATATCTCAAATCAATACCTATTCGAATATTAACTTTGCCAAAGGAAATAGCATTTAATTTAAGTGTTTTGTGTTTTAAAATATATATAAAAATATTGGTGGCAATAATGTGAATGGGTCATAAATACAGCCATCTAAACATGTCAAGAAAGGTGTTATGTCTAAACGATAACTTACGATTTGGAAGGATGATTAACTCGAGGAATGACGCCGTTAGTCTATGTCAGTTTTTGTGAAAGTCACGGGACTATGAAACAAGCCTCCTGGATCAAGGTCTCAAGCTGTAGCACTCGGTTTAAGCACAGCAAACCGAGAAGCGACTTTCATGTGTTGCCTTTGTTTGGTTGTTAACATCAACCCACAATACCTTCTCTCGATCTCGGCATTAACACTAACGACTCGACCAGCCTCATCTCGGACCCTTCGATTGCGAAAGCTTGTTTGCTCGCATTCCGTCAAAGAAAACAGCCCTCATGGAAAGAAGGGGTGTGAGCTTATAAGCTATCGTGCTTGTGTCTCAAGGTTTAGCCCAGGACAATTTGGGCGATCCATAACTACTTTATCATGTCGCAGAAGACAAATCGATATATTAAGACTAAACTGAGTTCGTGTGATTGGTTTCTGGTCAGGTCAAGTTGATCTCACTGTGAACCACTGGTGTGATACGCTGGTGAAAGAAGTTAACCAGATGCTTGTATATTCTTGTAAACTTAATCTGTCATGGAAGAAATCGGATGTTCTTTCACATATAAAGTATAAGTATGAAAGTGATTTTTGCACTATTCCTGTGTTCAGTTTGTTTTGCTGTTAACGGCCGCACTCTTGCTGTATGGCAAAGTTACAGCTATATATTGTGTCGACCTGGGCATATCGAGTGTGGACCAGACAATACAGTGATTGACATCAAGAAACATCGATCTACGCAATTGAAGAAACGTGACATGTAACATCAACGATGTCCAGCGAAAGCCTGACCACACCCGATCCTGTTAGTCGCCTCTTACGACAAGCATGGGTTACTGAAGACTAATTCCAAGTGTCGGTTTACACGCCAGTTTAGCAATATTCCAGCAACACCACGGCGAGGGACACCGAAATGGACTTCACACATTGTGTGCCCATGTAGAGGTGAACCCGGACAGCCTTCGATGTGACGAGCAAAGGCTTTAACTACCGGGGTACCCATAATCTTTTAAAACGGTAGACTTCTATAGATAACGATGTCCTTTTCCGGGGTTTATGGGACTCACATTTCCTTTAAAAGGAGGTTTATATATAAAATTGTACTTTAATATCCAGTGTATGCGTCAATGCAGAAGGTTTCTTTATGGGCAAAGTTGTACTTAAATGCAGCGTAGTGTTGGTCTGAATATACGGATGTGCTCTAATAATGAATAAATACGACATAACCTTTTAACAGCATCCTCTTACCGTCAGTGTGTTCGGTTTTTATAATTGTGTTGTACTTAAACGCCGGTACACTAGACCTTCAAGATAATAATGCCAGTTGGAGTCTGTGATATACAAAATTGTACTTTAACGTCAACGGTGTGTGTGTTTTGTGTGTGTGTGCGTGCGTGCGTGTGTGTGTTAAAATATGGTTGTGCTTCAATGTAATTTCAGTTCGGAGGTTACATGTACTACTTCGTAATTTTTATCATCAATGCAGTTGAACTTTAATGCAGAGCGGTAGGAGTTTTAAATATAAAGCTGTGCTGTAAAATTATAAACGACAAAACAACTTTCCCTTTTGTGTATAAAAGCTCTCGCGAAAGCAGAGGCTATTGTACAATACTGACTATATCGCCCAGGCATGTGTTTACAGATAATCACTATCAAGTATTGTTTTTACTAGGTGTTCGTGAAAAGGTGCGTGTCACTGTACCACCGTGTAACCCGTCATAAACACGTGCAAATACAAGTCAATTATTCGTCGAAAAACACGGGGAATGTACGGTCCAAGTGAAACACGCACATTGCAGTAAATTCCTGCACATAAATAATAACCTCAATGTGGAAGATTCTAGACAGGAAATTACATTCAGATGCAGCGTTCTTCTTTTAAATGACTCCTCAGTGCAGCAGGATACTATAAAAGAGTTACAACTAATCGTGAAATGGCTTAACACGAACGCGCGCACTTGTACCTTTAACCGCCACGACAGTGTTGGCGAACAGAATGAATCTGCCAAATGCAGCTTTTGATGGAAGACCGATATTATGAGTGAGTGAGTGAGTTTGGAGTTTACGCCGCACTCCAGCAATATCCAAGCCATATAGTGGCGGTCTGTAAATAAATCGAGGTGGACCAGACAATCCAGTGATCAACAGCATGAGCATCGATCTGCACAATTGGGAACCGATGACATGTGTCAACCAAGTCAGCTGAGCCCGACGACCACCCGATCCGGTTAGTCGCCTCTACACGATAAGCATGTATGGGTTACCGAAGGCTCATTCTAACCGGACCTTCACGGGTAAGACGAATGTGATTTTGATAAGGAAAAACTGACAATACCAAATTCCCCTACAACGTATCGGTACAGACATCCATACATGTACTTGTTGGTTGTAAGTCACGTTGATGGGAAAACACAACCACCCACCCATGCAGCTAGACTAACGTGGTAGGAGTGAGTTTATTTTACGCCTCTTTTCGCAATGTTCCAGCAATATCAGGGGGTGAGGTGAGGTGAAGTGGGTTTAACGTCGTGCTTGAGAATATTTCGCTCATATGACGACGTGCATGCGTGTGTATGTGTATGTAATGGCTGCTTGTACTAGCCCAGACTTAAGCTGGTTTTATAAAGTGCTAGCCCACTGAGATGCCATGCCGCAGTGAAGCATGAATACCCACTCCAGACACATTATACTGACTCCGAGTCGACCAGTCCTTGCATTGTACCCATTAATGCCGAAGCGCCAGGCAGGGACCAACAAGTACCATATTTAACGTCTTTTGGTATGACGCGGTCAGGGGATCGAACCCACGACCTTCCGCTCTCGGGCGGACGCTCTAACTCCCACTACACCACGGAGGCGGTCCCAGCAATATCAGAGCTGGGGACCAGGAATGGGCTTCACACATCAAATACCCCATCTGGGGAATCAACCCAGGTCAAAACTCCACACAAAGCTTACAAATGTTTGATTGTAGGTATATGGAGGATATTAACAAATGTATCGTGTCACTGACAAAATGATGAATCGAACCCGGATCTTCGGCGTGGGAGCGAAAGATTTAACCACCTTTAATTCACACCGCCGCCCAACTTAACTAACGCTTAGCCTCTGTTTGACTATGGCGATATCTTTGATAATAGAGAACAACTCGGTGCATAGGTTTCAGCAGTACGAACGTTTCACTATCGGGCGTTTTAAAGAAACCAAAGTGTTCGTATTAAACGAAAGGGCCCTATCTGTATAGATGTTTTGATGAGAAACAAACCAATTCCTTTTAAATTGAAAGAAGCCCTGTGAAGGCAGATTCAGAACCTGAGAAATCGGACATGGTTCTTTTTAGGACATTAGTGCACTAGAGAGGGCTGGGCGGAAGGGGGAAATAATGTGGTTCAGGGACTGTGAAGGACATACTCCCAGCCCCAGCCGGCAGGTTAGTCTGCTCATCGTTGTCTTCTTCCCGCGTGGTGTTGGATCAGCTGCACAATAGCCTTCAAATGTGAGATCACGGGAACCATAGGTGGATCCAGAGGGGTGCAGGGTGCGCTTAATTTAAGAGATCTGCTTTCATAAATTATGTGTCTACCTCATCGTTTCTTTCGGTGCACTTAATTCAAGAGCTGCTTTCATCAATTAGGCGTCTATCTCATCGTTTCTTTCTCGGTGCACTTAAATCCAAGGCTGCTTTCATCAATTAGGCGTCTACCTCATCGTTTCTTTCGGTGCACTTGAATTCAAGAGCTGCTTTCATCAACTATGTGTCTTGGGAACACAGCAGTAAACTACCCTTATAACGGACACGCTTAATGCAGACGACTCGACCACCTTAACGAACTACGGTTGTTACGAACTAGGAATTAGGGTCCTTTGTTTTTATTATAACCGTTTACTTTTTCTTGAAATCAAATTGATCTGTTCTATCGTGGAAGGTGTAATTGAACCTGTACATGATGTTTGCTATGTTCGAATATTTGAATGTAAATACGGGTGCCACAAAACGTAATGTGTATTGCAGTGGTGAAAGTGGAAATATTTAATACGGCGTTATCTATTTACGATTTTACAAGAGAGTCATACGACTCTTCTTGAAAAGCTGTTTGGTCCAAGTTACAACATTCAAAACCACAGCTAAAGTTTACAAAATGTTTTGTGGCATGTATGTGAAGAATATTACCACATTTGACCTTATCAGCGACAAATGTGTATTACAATCGTACGCTATTCCCCTCTTTGAACTCTATGTTTCGTGCTATTTTCAGATGAACGATTGACTAGCCTTTTCATGTGTTTGGCACGGGTGGCTTTCGCGAAAACCTGGTGTCATCACTTTTCATTGCAATTCATAAACACGCCGTTATGATATAGCATAAATTGTATAATGGCGTTCCCGTGATGATTAGTGATTTTTGGTTGCTATTATGTTGTTACCTTCGTAATAACGTACCAAAATAGCACTCCGTTTCGAGTCCAGGTAGCTACCATTCCATGATGCACACATCTAAACAAGATTAACTAAATCTTCTAAATTTAGCACGACAACACAAATGAAATGAGACAAAGTTCGACGCCCCTAAAGGAATTCCGTATTGTCACGCAAATTTATATATGACATTTTTTAAAAACACATAATCGAGTCACGCTCTTTAGTAACAGCCTAATTTCGACTCGCAACTCCCCAGAATATTCTTGACTTTAAAAAGCATTTACCAGAACAGATTTCTTCTATGATGCATTAGTTTCTTAGTTCTAGTTCTGATTAGTGCCGCTTGGTCCACCATAAAACAGCTGGTTTGGTGTTAGCGCTCGCGGCTATTATGTTATGTTATGTACAACATATAATTATATTTCGATATTGCTTCCACGACGGAAATTAAATCAACTTTTTGTTTGGACTAACCACAATTTCTATAGAAACGAAGCCTGCATGCATACAGACTACAGAAACAGCTCAACTGGGATGTAGAACAATACAGCGTTGTGTGGTAAACCGATCAAACTTTCGGTTTATTAAAACGCTTGTGAAAATCAAATTAAATGGGTTATACATCTTCTGATTAAAATACCTTTGCAGTAGAATGGGATTTTTAACCGAAAGAAACAACTTGTGATAAATAACAGACCCTCAACTTTCTATCATCAAATATTAATCCTCTCTACGCCCTATGGCTGGCGCTTTCAATTCTCTCCACCGAGCTAATTAATCTTGGAGCCGCACTTTGAAGTCCCATCGAAAGATCGTTCGTTATCGGAATACATGTCCACAGGATTGTGAACGTCCGAGTGCGGCATATGGTCAATTAAAGTTTCCTCGTCCAGCTAAGTGGACATTACGTTTTCATTTTGTGTCAGAATTTATGAAAGTCGTCGCCCTTTCGAGAGCGACTTGATTTCGTTACCTGAGATCGGCGCTCCGTTACTATAGCAACAAATAAAGAAAGGTGCTCACCATCTGGTCGGCCTAGTGTTTCCGATGTGGGATTTGTGGTGAGATGTGAAGATATGGTGTATTGGGATTATGTGTAATCTCTGCTGAGCTGAATTAGTTCATATTGAATATAGATCACTGTTGGATGAAGAAAACATGTCATGCACGTGCAGCGCATCCGAACTGGATATGCCTTGACCTTCGCTTCGGGCTGTTATTCATGATGCGTTTTGCTGACATTTTGATAGAGGCATGGCGATATGATTGATATATTCCGGTATTCTCTCGCATATTATCATAAGGTAATCATTTCAGTGCACGCGTTCCCGGGTAAATAGAAAGCACACTGTCCAGTTTTAGTTTAACAATGAATGAAATCGCATTCTGCTGTATTTAACTGACTGACTGACTGAGTTTAGTTTTACGCCGCTTTTAGCAATATTCCAGCAATATCACGGCGGGGGACACCAGAAATGGGCTTCACACATTGCACCCATGTGGGGAATCGAACTCGGGTCCACGGCGTGACAAGCGAACGCTTTAACCACTAGGCAACACCACCATTCCTTAGTCCGATTTAAGCAACATCTGAGCAGTGACACCACGGGGGACACAAATACATTGCACACGAGCGGGGAATCGAACACGTGTTTTCTAACTTTCGGGCGAACACTTTAACCAGTAGGCCACTATAGTTAATAGATCCATGTCTGGATAAATATATAGCTTGTAACACAAGGAATTTAAAAAAAATATCAAAGCTTGATAAAAGTGGATTAATATATTTTTTAGAAAACTTTTCTGCAAAGTGTTGAATGTGACATATGCCATTTTAACATTATATGAATACAAAAAAATAATTATTGGCCGAAACTGCATTTCAGTTCATAATGAATCAGAACTATTCCACACACCAAGTGAATGTCCATGGTGTTTAATTATTAATACCTAGGTATTCGGATCAGTGTGCATCTCAAATGTCATTCTCAACTCCTGGGAGGATACAATCAAACCACACATAACATTAGGTTGAACATTTTATAGGGACATTAAGAGGATGACTATCTTAATTAATTAATGCATATTTGATAACAGTACCGTGGGGAGTATGAGGCGGCGTTGGTTGCCATTTCCAAAGTCTTGGTATAGAGAAGCGTTGTTGAGGAGTTCTCGTGGTCACGCAGAACACTTTTGAAACGTCAAGATAGGTTAAGAAAACAACTTTGGAGATACATTGACCTGACGTAAAGGTGAACGACACTCCTAACATCAACACACAGGTGAGTGAGTATGGTTTTTACGCCGCATTTAGCAATATTCCAGGCGGGGGACACCAGAAATGGAGCTTCACACATTGTTACCCATGAGGGGAATGGAACTCGAGGCCTCGGCGTGGCGAGCGAACCGCTTTAAACCACTAGGCTAACCCGCCGCCCCTCAACACAGGTTCCACAGACACTCGAAGAGAGTCCGTGGTAGAGGAGTCACCCAGAGACGAGAGAGATGGTGAGAAGGATCGGAAAGAGAAGGGGCATGGGAAGAGAGAGAGAGAGAGAGAGAGAGAGAGAGAGAGATACTATATATAAGGATACATACTATATAAGGATATACTATGATATCCATGATGATAATAGGTACCACGTATAATTGACAGTAAACATAATCTTTAAAGGCACTACATGAATGTTGTTTGTTATCCCACCTATGGTGACCTTAAACTGGAACACCCGTGAGATACAGAGTCCAGGTGGTTCTCGGGAAGGTGAAGCTACACACCATGACAGCACGCGTGTTACCACCTCACTCACTCTACCCACCCAATCATTAACCCACTCACTCACGCTCGCTCGCCCGTCCGCCCACCCGCTCAAGCTCGCTCGCTCGCTCGCTCACTTTCACTCACTCACTAAACCATCCACTCACTCCTCCTCACCCGCCGATCAACTCCACTCACCCACTCAACTCACCTGCGCACCCAACCACTCACTCACTCAACCATCCACTCACTCCTCACTCACTCAACCATCTCACTCACCACAGCCACTCAGCCCTTCACTCACGTACAGGAGAGTCCGCACCCAGGTACAGCCATGTGTCCAAGTACCTCTGGGGGATGAGCACACCTCGACAACACGCGTGTTACACCTATGGGCGATGATGTGTTGTCGGTGATATCGGTTGCTGCAGGCAGGGGAAGGTATCAATGCACTGGCATTGTGAGGGTGTGACCTTTCCAAATAATAATGGGTGTATTGTATCAGGGTGTCGTTACTCACGTTGATGCGTCGAGTTACTTAAACCAAATGTTTCCCGTCATCAATCCCACACAGACCGGATGCAAGGTTTGGCCCTCTTACCGCAATTAAACAAGACATTTATAAGCTTCTTTGGGTGTTTTGTAAACAAACAAACAATTCTCAACTGACTTTAAATTCGTCCAAGGACATATCCGATATAAATGATGACCGTGAAGGAATATGGTTTTACGCCGCTTTGGGCAATATTTCAGCAATATCAGGACACCAGAAATGGGATCCGAACAGTGTATCCCTGCAATGATTTGAACCCGGCCCTGGGGGTGTGGGTGTGGGTGTGGGTGTGGGTGTGGGTGTGGGTGTGGGGTCTTGGAGTCCTTATTTTAATGAACTAACATTTCTAAATACATTTAATTTCTCATGCATTTTTTCTGTGTAGAAAATCACTGAAGTTACCACAAAACCCAACTGAACAATGGCATTCACAAGTCTCGATGTTCAGACAAAAACAATGAAACAGATATGAAACTAATCAATCTACAGAAACTGATCTGAGAATATTTACAGCCTGTAACATAGATAATTGAGAAACCGAGCTCACACCAGATCGAAGGGGAGTTATGTTAGCAGTAGCTCCATTAAAACCAGAAACATATTGTGCACCTGGATCGCTTATGAAGTCCAATACTGTACTAAACCCTGAAGATTATGAGACCCATGTCTCTCATTAAACACACTTGGGTTCAAACATACACAGCTGATGTATCTTTAACATATTACGGCCATAACATAATTCTAACAAACTGACGTCGGAGATGGTTATTAGTAAAAAAATAAGGTTGAGCGTTTGAGAGGAGTATTGACTATTATAGTATATTGTTAGTCGACTGTTTTTATTGGCAGAATGAACAAACAGATGAGGGGGATGTTTTCAAAAGCAGACTGGAAAAACACTAATAGTTATTTTAATAACAATATTGGACATTCTAAATTATTTCATTGTACATAAATGAACATCTCTTAGCGTTCTTAAAGTGAGTGAGAGAGTGAGTTAATTTTTACTCCGCTTTCAGCAAGATTCAATAGCAATATCACAGGGGGACCACAATTTGGCGTCACACGTCGTTCTTAAATAGTACACCGCGGAACATTAAAAACTTCTTAAATCGCCGTTTCCAAACCAATCTTAAAACCCCGTCCATTATTGTAATTGTGTCAGCCGGTTGGAGGGAAACATAGATAGATGTAAATAGAATGATTACAAGTAATATTTTATCAATCTGGTAAACACTGGGGAACATGTTTCCTTATCTGATGTGGAGCGGTGGGGTCGCCTAGTGGTTCGCTCGTCACGCCAAAGACCCGGGTTCGATTCCACACATGGGTACAATGTGTGAAGCCCATTTCTGGTGTCCCCCGTCGTGATATTGCTGGAACAGCGCTAAAAGCGGCGTAAAACTGAAGTCACTCGCTGACCTACTCTGATGTCTTGACAAAACGATTTCAAAACTGGACAAAGCTTTGAAACTTTGTTTAAAAAAACAGATGCACGTTGTGATATAATGCCCGACTGGAGGTATAACAGTTTTTACATCAGTATTGAGAGATGAAGACAGTTAAACCTTCCAAGCCAAAACAAACAAGAGCAGCAAGACACACTTTTGTTCATTTTTAATGAAACCGGAAATTCTTTTTAAAACAAAAGCATGCGGGTTGATAAATATTTAAGCAGACAATTGGAGTGATTATATAACAAAAATGATTTAGAGCGGGGTCAGTTTAGGCTAGGAGATAGGACACACAAAATATATACAGAAGATCTTATGGAAGTGGATGCCCATGACATGATGGCACCGGACACCAATCATCACTCCAACACAGATCACAGGTTCCTTCTTTCTTGGACACACATTCTGCAGGTGTCTTGTATTTGCCGGGAAATGCACCCGTTTTGGATTCAGTCCAGAATCATTTTCGTTACATGGCCAGGAGTGTTTACAGATCCTGCTCAATCATCTGACAATCCTCTACTGAAGGATGTGCATGTATGGGCGTGTAGATGTAAGGACGTTTTGCTATGCTAATTATTGTTTAACTGAAGTGCATGCACCAAGGGCTTAAGCGCAATATAAGAAAATAAATTCATCATTATCTTTCAAAAAAAATGTGTCTTCCTGAAATCTTATGGATGTGTGAGTTATTCTGTGAATTCTCAACCTGCACATTCTTGAAACGCTTTATTCTTCTGTACAAAAAACGACATGGATAAGACATGAATTTGGGACCACATGAGCCCTACCATGTTTTAAATAAATATTTACAAATAAAAAATATATTGATTTTCACAGATCAGATGGCTACGATACCCATCAACTGTTGGGCATTGCTTGAAATTCTGTTCTATTTTTAAATTTAAAAGTTTAAAATCAAATTATAAATATATTTTAAAATATTTAAAATCTTTTCAACTAATAATCAAATGGATAAAATCTGCTGAGAGGTAATGTTATTTCATTATCTCCTCAGTTTATTATTTAGACATAGTGTATTCAAGACAAAACATATTAAGTTTTGAGTAAAATGAAAATATTTAACATTTTGAGTTTTCAAGAAACATCTTCACGTTTTTACATCCTCTATATCAGCATCCACGGCAATGACATGTTGAATTTTGTAAAATCATTTGCCAGTTTCTGGAGTTTCTGGACAAACGGCTTTCCAGTATTAAATTGTGAGGTGTTGTTAGTGAATAATATGTCCTTAGTGATGCGAAAAATTAATATGAATATAACTGAACACAATATTTTAATTTTACAATTGAATTTGGTGAACGAACCATGATAATATTTTGAAAAAACCCAAAAACATTCTAAACTCTAAACCTTAGAGTTGCTGGCTTGTGTTTAGTAGGTTTTACCTTGAAGAGTTTATGTAACTAAGCAATATTAGTGCCCATGTATACTTGTTTGAGTATGAGGTGGTTAGATAGGGATCACGAGTGAGTGAGTGAATGGGATTTTGTGCCGCTTTAAAATTTCAGTAATATCACGCCGTATCGGCTTGACAGAGTGAGTGAGTGAGTATAGTTTTAAGCCGCTTTTAGCAATATTCTATTATCACGTTAGGGATACCCAAAAGGGCTTCAAACACTGTACCCATGTGGGGAATCGAAACCGAGTCTTCGGCGTAACACAAGCGTAAGCTTTAACCACTAGGCTATCCACCACCACTAATATTGGAGATACAAGATACACGAGCACGGGTATGGTGCAGGAAACCTAAAACATAATCTGGGATTCTGGTTGCAAATAAGGGAGGTAACTCTACACAGCGAAACCTTGCGCCTGAGGCGACCGAGTCACTTCCGTCGCGAACATACGAGTGAGCTTGAAAACAGTTTTTAATCAGGTCAGAAAAATATTGTATATTGTCTATATCCATAAACATCCCCTCGCTCCCCAAAATACCGGTTTGAAGAGGCAAAATGTCGGTTTACAGTTCTTCTGCTTTACAGAATGGCTGTGAAAATAAACGAAGCATTCAAGACACCCGTTGAAGAAAGATGTTTTTCACTGAATAGCATCCAGCGGTATATAACAGCCCTTGAGATGTTCTTCATACGATACAACTCGGGCAAACGCGAAAACAAACAATGTGTTCATCAACATCTATGGAAGATGGGCAACTGAGTCAGGCTCTTGAACCTCCCTGATGGCAGCGACAGACACAAATGTGGCCTATCTTCCTACACTCTTGTGTTCTTGAAGTCTGGGAATGCCAACGCCCAGCTGTCACAACAGAGTTCCACCTGCGGTTCCATTGATGCCAAGGTCACGTGATGACCTTTTGACGAATCGGCGTATGGTTTGTGGGCCTTTCTCGTCAACGCCCGGAGTTATCTCCTTATTCCCATTGATAACTTCGACAGACAAGCCTGTAGTGATATATATCAGTGCCCTTTGGGGAATTTGTTGAAGGTAGGTGAAATAAAACGTAGCTGTAATATTATCGATCGAAAGTATAATTTGTCTAAACAGATGCAGAGAGAATAATATTTATTCCCATGATAATTTTGAGAATGCACACAATTTGCAGTCGAAACGGCATCTCTTGTTTTTCTGAAAAATAATAAACCAGGAAGTGTGTCTACATTATTCAAAATAAACTAACATACTCAACAAAGGGCGTCGATACACACGTTTTAAACTTGAGTGTCACAATAGCAGTCGACTTCCGGTGGGAAGCAGTGACAGGAAGTGACGGCATCTTCATCATGGGGAACAATGACGGAGATGTCGCATCGCTGTGACTCACGCCGCGTGCTCTTCAAATCCCATTCATTCATCCTTTTTAAATTCAATGAAAGCAATAAAAGCGTCGGCTCTACAAGATCATGCAAAGCTTGATCCGTCAAACAATGTACAATAGCAAATAACTTAAAATTTATGGCGTTTGAGGGGTGGTAACACAACTGACGTAATTAACTGAGTTTGGGTTTACGCTGCTCTTGGCAATAGTCCTACAATATCACGGCAGGGGACACCAGAAATGGGCTTCACAAATTGTACCCATATGGGAATCGAACTCGGGTCTTTGGTGTGACGATCGAGCGAATGCTTAAACCATGAGGTTAACAAGACTCTGTCAATGTAATTTTTGAAACAAACAAACATACCCCTTTCAACTGAAAAGGCCCAGTGAGAAGGAAATGGTTTCACATATTGTATCATGTTGGGAATCGAACTCAGGTCTTTGGCGTGACGGGCGAACGCTTCAACCACTAGGCTACCCAACGCACCGACGTAGTCAAGAGGGATTGACTGAGTATGACCGTTTTTCTGCAATATTCCAGCAATATCGATGGGGAACACATGAAATTGACATCACACATCGCCCGATCAAAGAATCGAACCGGACCATTTGGCGTGACGAACGAGCACTTCAACCTCTAGGCTACCCCAAAAAACCGACGGAAAAATAAATCGATGTAAGCGAATTACCAACACGCCGGCTCAACATTTAATGTGGTTGTGTTGGAGAATGTTTATTACAAAGTTAAATGTTGCAGTCAAAAACCTTAGCGTGTGTCTCTATATATAAACAGCTGATTGGCCAGATGCCAACAGATAAAAAAGATGCTTCTAATGAACGTAATGAAACCCCAAGCACGGAAGGTCCCAAGTTGGTATCGAGTACTTCACTCCTTTGTCAACTGAGCCTCACACCGCGGTGCCGTATTAATATTCCTGTTTATAAACGAATTATGAGATGTAAACAAGATTTGAAAATGAATAATCGCAGGAAATATCATATAAACAAAGAAATGTGGCAATGTCTTTGCCAATTTGGCGCAAGGAACCTCTCCTGTTTTACAGCAATGAAGAAACCCCTGTATCGAGAAATGATTGTTTATACAAAATTATCCACTCCAAGAATGGAAACGTTTCTTTGGAGTGAGCGCGAATTTGGCACCGGTGCCAGGTTAAGTGCAGCGCCAGGAACGTCTCTGTAACAACGACTGCGATGTAACGGTTCTGCATGTTCCACTGTTGTAATAAATGTGTCAGATTTTTATACATGTGTATCTCAGTATATTCTGAAAAGATTAGCGAATAGATTAATTGTTTTGTAGATATCTGACAAATTGTTTTACAGCCGCACTGGTATTTGTCAGTTTTACGGTTATTTCTTCTACTGTTTCGTTCTGGTTTACGTGACTAACGGTACATTCGATGTCCGTTTTCAGCATTTGTTCATGTTAAAGAGATACATTGCTCCGGGCCCGGTGGATAAGGCGTGATTTTTGCATGGTTTTGGGAACATGATATTTATTCGTTTGTGGAATATATTTGTGCTCGTGTAGATCTCATTTTGCGTTGCTAAAGGATCTGTGAGTGAGTGAGTGAGTGAGTAAGTAGGTGGTATTTGGGAGGCTGGGTGTGTGAGGGGAGGGATGGAGTGAGGGATTTAATGGGAAAATACAAAAGTTTGTCATAAACGAAAGGTTCATTATGGGTTTTCAATAGTAGCGGCTTGGGCTGTTAGGCCAACATATAGCGCACCATACTTCAATCTCGAGATGAATTACTGTGGTGGCACTACATACAAATAACTACATAGGCGTCTGTCATAATAACCTGTCGGTAAAGAGAAAACATGCGTTTGAAACTGGATTTGTTCAGAAATTACAAACACGATCAAACGTTCCAAGGAAACAGTATTAAAGGTTGTCTCCCATTTTTACACATGCCAGTTGTTACACACTCTGATATTGCCGGGGCGGTGGGGTAGTCTAGTGGTTAAAGCGTTCGCTCGTCACGCCGAAGACCCGGGTTCGAATCCCACATGAGTACAATGGTGAAGCCCATTTCTGGTGTCCCCGCCGTGATATTGCTGGAATATTGCTAAAACTCAGTCAGTCAGTCTGATATTGCCAGCTGTTACACAGTCATGTTGGGGTTAATTACTGCTATACCTACAGCAATAATGGACTAGCCCAAACTGTCGAAGGGATCAAAGGGATTAAGAGCAAGCAGTTTTATGGTTTTACCTCAAAGAAATGTTTGTTTGATTAAAGACGGTTTTATAGTTAGCATTTATGCAAACGTAAGGTTAAAGAAACCCCCATCTATGACACCCGTAATGACTATCCAATAACCGTTTTCTGCTTGCTTCAGTTCTAGCACCATCCATCTTTGGTATATACTTTGTTTTGCTTGGCTGTTTATATAACCCCGTGAATGGGTCAGTTTGCCTCTAAAATTCAATCTCAGCTCCTGGGAAGTATCCGAACATGGCTCAAATGAAACACACGTCGTTATCACATGCTTGTCAGCTTGTACGACTGTCAACTGAATCATTTGTGTAGGGATGTACATACATATTTAAGGGGGTAGTCTCGTGGCAATGTCAAGGGCCAGTGTTCATGTCATTCCCTGGAAATGTCTAAAAGCTGTATAAAACTCATCTCACTCACTCACTCACTTACTCACTCACTCACACGACCACCCACTCACCGACTCACTTATTTACTGGTAGATGTTTAGCATTTGTATTGTTAAAAGCTCACTCACCGACTCACTCTTGGCTCGTCACGCCGAAGGCCAGGTTCGATTCCCCACATTGGTACAATGTGTGAAGCCCATTCTGGTGTCCCCGCCGTGATATTGCTGGAATATTGCTAAAAGCGGCGTTAAACCATATTCACTCTCACTCACTCTCTCACTTACTCACTCGCACTCACTGATATTGATTTAGCATATATATATATTGTAATAAAATAACATCACTTATCTCCTCTGGATGTATATTAGCCCAGCGGTCAAAGCTTTGCCAAGCGTCAAAAATACGAGATCGAATCCACTTAAAACTGTGTAAAGGTGTGTGCTATTTATATTGTATGTATATCTATGTCTCGTAGGCCTGAGGGCCGGATGCTGTTTTATATCTATATTTTATTGAGCATGTGACACGTAAATAAAATTTATTTCTTCTTCTTTAAACCAACCTAAGAACGACTTCTACCATCAACCTGTGACGTCCGATCCCTTTATAAGCCGTCTAATACTCCAAACAAATCCACTTTAACTACAAGTTTACAAGCACACTACCGAGGTATTAGTGGTTATTGCAAAGCGATTTGTTACTTGTAACCATCTTAACAAACCACTGTGGTCTTTACTAACGGTAAATCTCCAACCCCGAAATACGTGAAATTTACAACGTTCCCAGGCCACGGCGTCCCCCCTCACCCCTCCTGAGCTCGGTACGACCTTTCCCGGGCTTGAGGAAGGGGTGAGACAACGATGGGGTTAACATTCCACAAGATTCAACACAAACCCCGTGTCGACTCAGGCACCCAGCGCTGTTGACTTCGGATGTGGATTTCGTGGCGTCTCCCGCGAAAAATGTCAATCAAAGATTTGTCATATGATGACTAATACTCCTTAAAGGTAACAGAAGCAATTACCTGAGATGTTTAAGGGAGGTCATTTGGGATTTGTTTCTACGTTGAGAGACAGTTGTTTAATAAAGATTGTTTACATTAGATTGTGATAATATGGACTTTTCGTCTCTAATAACATTTTATTCGCATCGAGATCTGAAAAAAAAAAAAATTTCATTGGCGACGCGGGCACGAAATATAATGTTAGCCTTTTTCAGGAGTGGAGATGGGATCAACATTATTTTTTTTAAAAAGGAAAAGTCAAATAGTCTGTTTATTTTATTTTTTTATCACAAACGTAAACATTTTGATTCGATAGAGATAGTGCCAGTCAAGAAGAATTAAAGTATCCGGCTATAGTGTTATTTCTCCCGAATGGAATCTCGATTTTGTGTTTACAGACAAACAATATTTCATCCCTAATACACGAACAAATATCGGCTTGCCGATCCTTGTTATGCAACAAACACGCTATGATGTGTTCAAACTTTGAATGACATAATGTTTTCCTTCTAATGTCTCCCGTCAAGGCGTCACTGAAGCGACCAGACCATCATGGTCATAGGTCATGGACCCGAACTACTTAAAGTGAACCATTCGTTAACCCGGAAATGAGACTGACGCTAACCTCTGAATATATTACATAATTTTGACAGTAACAAATAAACATATAATAATTCAAATTGAAAAGGAGCCCCAGTGAGACGGGAGATTCAGGAACCTGAGGAAATCTAGACTTGCTTCATTTAGGGCTTTAGCACTGCAGGGAAGGCTAGGCAGTCGGGAAAATAATGTGGTTCAAGGGCAACAAAGGTTCATTATAACTTAGAATATATATTTTGTTCTGGAGAAAGTGGGATATATTTTTTGCCAACTCATCCCATCGTAACACTGAACACAGAGAAATGTATCCTTGCATAT
Source organism: Haliotis rubra (assembly GCF_003918875.1). Classification (NCBI taxonomy): domain Eukaryota; kingdom Metazoa; phylum Mollusca; class Gastropoda; order Lepetellida; family Haliotidae; genus Haliotis; species Haliotis rubra. Next base: position 245,683 of record NW_025765056.1, read on the forward strand.
GGCAAACTCTTTAAATTCATGGATGTCAACTTCTGTATTTTGTGGAGTACGACGTCTCGGAGGATCTCCTCACTCCTTAATCATTGTGGTCTTTTGTTTTTCGTCTCACTCAGCAATATTCCAGCTATTTGACATCGATCTGTATATAATCGAGTCTGGACCAGACAATCAAGTGACTGACATAATAAACATCTAAAAATGACAGCGTTTCTGACTGATAGAATTTCCAGAAGCGTGTAAATTTGATAAATTACATGATACCTTTAATCGAACTTCATATATAGACATTTTGTTATCGTCTCTACCCGTCGCTCTCTACCCCAAGCTCCGACACCCCCACCCCCTCCCTCCCAGACACATTCCCTCCTTTCTCCCCCCAAATCAAAGGTTTATCGATGTGATCCGTAGCTAGGCTTCCTCACACCGGGGTGTTAAAGCCAGAGATAGTTGTCCCGTCTTCCCTATAAACAGTGTGTGTATTAGCATCCGATACCGTGGGTCATCAACCACATCCTTGACAACTGAGGCTGGGTACACCGAGTGCCATGCTAGAACCGGCATGACACTGAATACCGCCCGTAGCCAAACTGATGACAATGTCGGTAAAACATTCACAGTCAAATGTAATGGTTACATGAAATACGATCAGTATGTTAAAAGTCATGTCGCTTAAGCAAACTTTGGCATGTCCGTTCAAGGGATCAAAGTTTGGTTTGTGATTAAAATCACAACTTTGACAGTATATGAACATTCATGACAAAAACTTTCACCATGGAGTGAATGAGTTAGTGAATGGAGGTCAGTCTTGGAGGCCCAATTAGTACATCAATACATATGAATGAGAGCGGATGGCAATCGTTCACATGTTTTCTGTGGTTTATCTAGTTTTATAATAATAATAATAATATTGCTAGATAGATATCGAAAAGTAGAATATAATGCTACAGTATAATCACAAAATGTGTGTGGCTCGTCAACGGATGTTTCTGAACGAGAACTGATCTACTGGCCATGGTTCATGTTAAAGTGTTTCCGTGTATTGTCACAGTGTCTCCACCCGCAAGGAAAGATTCCTGGAATATTGCTAAAGCTGCGTAAAATCTCACTCACTCACTCACTCATTCACTCACTCACTCACTCACTGTGCCTGTAAGAATATTGCCGTTTCAACAACGCTGTTCGTGGCTTCGTCGTGACTATACAGACTGTGTGTATTGACCTTACTTTGAAAATCATTTGAATGAGCTTGTGGTCTTTATAGGCATTTAGTGTCGGATGTAATCAGGGAAAGGGAATTATGGACAACTTCCTTATTATTCATGCGTTTTACGTCTTACTGTTACTGCTTTTCACTTCCCTTCTCCCGGTGAATAAGGACGTTACTGTCTCTTCCAGGGCCTGCTGAGCTGTTCATCAGAGGACGCATGCACCTGTTGTATTCATCTTTGTCGGTCTTAGGATTTAATGTCTCTCTGTGTATAGATAGGGAAATGGGGACCGGACGCTTGGACTCATTGAAATAGTTGGTACACACGTACAGGCCTTATCCGTCCACAGTTATAAGTGTCATCTGTACAAGTGTTCAAGTTTATTTCGTACACCTGTACAGGTATCATTTGTACACATGTTCAAGTTTATTTCGTACACCTGTACAGGTAGCATTTGTACACATGTTCAAGTTTATTTCGTACACCCGTACAGGTATCATCTGTACACATGTTCAAGTTTATTTCGTACACCTGTACAGGTATTCTCTGTACACATGTTCAAGTTTATTTCGTACACCTGTACAGGTATTCTCTGTACACATGTTCAAGTTTATTTCGTACACCTGTACAGGTATTCTCTGTACACATGTTCAAGTTTATACCTTACAGGTATACCTGTACAGGTCTTTCTACACATGTACAGGTATCATCTGTACACATGTTCAAGTTTCTTTCGTACACATGTACAGGTATCATCTGTACACATGTTCAAGTTTATTTTATTTCGTACATCTGTACAGGTATTACTCTGTACACACATGTTCAAGTTTATTTCGTACACCCTCTGTACAGGTATCATCTGTACACATGTTCAAGTTTATTTCATATACACCGTACAGGTATTCTCTGTACACATGTTCAAGTTTATTTCGTACATCTGTACAGGTATCATCTGTACACATGTTCAAGTTTATTTCATATACCTGTACAGGTATTCTCTGTACACATGTTCAAGTTTATTTCGTACACCTGTACAGATATCATCTGTACACATGTTCAAGTTTATTTCGTACACCTGTACAGGTATTCTCTGTACACATGTTCAAGTTTATTTCGTACACCCGTACAGGTATCATCTGTACACATGTTCAAGTTTATTTCGTACACCTGTACAGGTATTCTCTGTACACATGTTCAAGTTTATTTCGTACACCCGTACAGGTATCATCTGTACACATGTTCAAATTTATTTCGTACACATGTACAGGTATCATTCGTTCACATGTACCAATGTCATCCGTGGACATGAGCAGGTGTAACACATAATAAAAAAATAATAATTGTGAATTTATCATGCGCCTTTTCCATGTACAAGGCACATGCTCAAAGCGCAAACACAAAATCTGATTATTATTACCCTGGATAACCCAAGCTGCCTGTGAGGCGCTAGAAGATTAACAGTCACATGACTTATCCCACCGGGTACCCATTTTCTGCTGGGTGACCAGAAGCAATTTTGAACAAACTCACTTGCCTAACACAGGTATCGGTATCATATGTACGTATATTATACGACCACAAATACATGTATCGTAATGTACACCTATCATCAATAGACATACATAAGTATTATAGTTTATGTACATATGTAAATAGTCCATCTCACGTACTACCCGTGAAGGTCCGGGCTAGAATATTGGCCTTCAGAAACCCATGCTAGTTGTAAGAGGCGACTAACAGGATCGGGTGGTCAGGCTCGATGACTTGGTTGACACATGTCATCGGTTCCCAATTGCGCAGATCGATGCTCATACTGTTGATCACTGGATTGTCTGGTCCAGACTCGATTATTTACAGACCGCCGCCATATAGCTGGAATATTGCTGAGTGCGGCGTAAAACTCAACTCACTCACTCACTCATCTTACGTACATATGTTGAGGTCTGTCTGTCGAGGAAAACATCTGAAAGATGCTTCGCTGAATAGCGAATATAAAAATCCGCAACACAGATTACGAGATCACCAACGGACATTTTTTTCCGAAGTAAGTGCTCTTTCATAAAGTCAGGATCCATAACTCCAGTTCCAAATTGTCCTTTTTTTAATAACCATCTTTCCAGTTGTCACTGAAAGCACATCATCTGGAAGCCATCAACATTCATCCCGAGCAATAAACAATGCACCACACAACAAACATTCTATAAGCTTCTTCATTTTAACGCATCCCCCTGGGCACAACATCTTCAACCTCAACAGCACACTCCACGTCATCCCCACGACGCAGGCGTATAGACGTTGCAGACAGATGCATACACTTTTGAATTTTCATAACTACTCATAATGAACCTCTTAGCTCTAAGAGGAGAGGCGGGATAGCCTGTAGTTAAAGCGTTTGCTAGTCACGCTGAAGACCTGGGTTCGATTCTCACATGGGTACAGTGTGTGAAGCCCATTTCTGGTGTCCCCGCCGTGATATTGCTGGAATATTGCTTAAAGCGGCGAAAAAACATACTCACTCGCTCACTCAACACTGCAAGTAACCTCATTGGGGTGATGGATAGTGCGACTACCTAGAGAGTTGAAGGGCGGTGGTTCGATCCCCTTTATCAAAACACGTTAAAAGACGGTACTTGTTGTTACTGTGCCTTCAGGTGTACATTAAGACATCGATTGTCCTGTTTGGAGTATTATGTGTCTGGGTGAGATAGCTAACTGCTGCATGGTATATCAAAGGACTGGAAATATAAAACCGATGACGAAACGAGACGAGACGTTATACCCCATTTTCAACGTCCCGGCCACCACCACCAAACCGTACAACGCTCCTAATTTTGGGCCTTTCCTTGAGTGTACAAAGACCTTGTTTGTTCCCTTAAACCTTATCACAGACAACGTCTCCACTCGTAACAGGTTAGGAGCACTTGAAACTAGCTTACGCCCTCCTTAGACAGCGTCAAGGTCAAGGCGAAGGTCAACGTAAAGGCAAACAGTTTGCAGACCCCAACTGTTGAATCGTGTGAATATGTGCTATACCACTCATTTACTGACTGAATCTTCCTCTCAAAGTCGAGCACAAAGCCATATTAACTGCAAGGAAAGGGAAAAATTCTTTTGGGAATGGATTTGACAAACAAATTACAAACGTTATCAAAATTCAAACCAGTATTAGACTGAAAACACTCGGCAAAATTTAGTCCCAAACACCGATATATACCCTTATCAAATACATCAACATTTGATAACCGTACTTTTTTCTTCATTTGAAGTCACCGTCAAACGAGGGTGTCTACTTGGTTTTGACAGTTTATACGCGGTCCTAAATGAAGATCCGGTTTGAATTTGTCTGCAGCAACCCATGCCTGTCGAAAGAGGCGATTAAGGGGATCGGGTGGTCAGGCTCGCTAACTTGGTTCACACGTCATCGTATCATGGGCCAATTGCGTATATCGATGTTCGTGATGTTGATCACTGGATTGTCTGTCCAGATTCGATTATTTACAGATCGCCGCCATATGGCTGGAATATTGCTGAGTGTGGCGTTAAATAACAAACAAACAAACAAACAGGGTGGACAGACCAGAATTGATTCACTGTACTTTATACCCCGAGGTACGTGCCGACTTGAATGAGGATTAAATGGACTCAGTGTGTAACTTTGTTGATCCTGTGTCAGCCTGACCAGAGATCATCTTGTAGGTTGAAGGTTAACAGATTCTGGTTTGTCTAAAACAATCTTAAACATTCACTTACACGATTACAGTGCCTATATTGCTGATCCAAAACAATTGTATCTGAGTTTTACTTTTACGCTAACAGAAACTTGAGTGGTAACGCCACCTTTCAGTTCAGCACACACCGTGAAACATGATTCATAAACCAACAGAAAACAGGGTGCGAAAAGTTAATAAAACATTTGATTTAATTTATTACTTAATGCGTGTTTATTTATTACACGTGTGTTACATCCTCGTGTAGATTATACTAAACTGGGCGGACAGTGTGGGGTTCCACAAACGAGCCTGTCAGGATATTCAAGCTTGAAATAGATACTTCTTAGAGGCAGGGCATGTACCCACCATCACTATTAAAGGGTCAAAGTCCATATATATATCGCTATGTGTTGATAACATATCTGCCCATCCCATCAGAGTAAGCGTCCTGCTAACGTTAATGTGACGTGGGGATTATGGTCAAGGAAGTGACTGAGTACGTGAATGTAGTTCAACGCCGCGGTCCAAGACAAGGAACACCAGCTGGAGAAACGTGTTTCACGAGTTCCAAACAAGTCCTGGAATAATTGACCGGCGAAACAGATTTGACTTGAAACAACTTAAAACTATGAAAAAAACCCAAACAATACAAAAACAACCACCCACCTCTCCCAAATGTTAGACATTTTTTGTGTGCTTTTTTTCACAAATTTACCTTTCATATATGGCAAAGGTCATGTTACCAATTTCTTCACTGAAGCAACATATTTTTGCTCGAAATTACCCAGCCACTGAGTACTTTTTACTAACTGTTGCAGTTGTTACAGTGCATATTTTTCTTCATACATTTTTATATTTTTCACAAATTATTCATAACAAAGAAAATTCGTATACGTTCAAGTTGCAGTGCATAGTGTGTCTTGTTTATAGCCCCGCGTATCAAGCGCAGTAGTAGGCAATTAGCAAACGCGTCCACGCCAACCTTAGACTAATTAATCAAAGATGAAGCTAGCGAGCTGTGTCGGCTCCGGCCTTTCTTCTCGGGTACATCCCTTGGTCAAGCACAGATAAATAGTCTCATCCCAGCAGGAGCATATCTACCACCAACTAAGTCGTAATCGAAAATCAACTTTTGTTGAACAAGATCGAGATTACCATCATGCCATCCTCTTTGTCCTGTCGTAAATGCCATGGTCAGATATTTTGTTAAGCAGCTGGCGCAAGCTGACCGTGGCTACACCACAAAGAAAATCAAACCTTGTTAGGTAATCATCTTCTTACCACCCACCTCGTGTAGTATACTTTGTCAGCATAGGGTAGATAACGCATATGGAAACTTCAACTTTATAGAAACTTGATAATGACAAACGAGCAGAGCTGTGGGGTATAAAATCCTGGGTTCTTCCATCTCAGGCACACTTGCTTGAATAAACCCTGGATCTCATAGCTCTGGCTCCTTTCTTGTTTCAAGGTAAGAAACATTTAAACTTATTCTTGTTTAACTTGTTATTTCTTTGTAATTATCGTCTAGAAAATGTTAGAGTTAGGTTAGAAACATTCCTACAACATTGAAGCACTTTGTCATTGCAAATGCTAGTTCTAGATAACCGATTAATTATTAGGCACTACCCAGGGATATTTATTTATGCACATTGCGTCGTGGGCTCCTCAAGTTTATGTTTTTCATGTACAAACGAATAGTTCTTTTCTATGTTTCGACACACATGAGTGTATTCCCAGTCTTTTGTCTTGTTTTATTCATTTGCGTGTTAGTTCTGTATATGCAGGTTAGATTCTCGTTCAGTAGTCTAGATTCTAGTAGCTTAGTCACAAAAACAGTTCCGAGAGTTTATACAATCAATTCCAGCAAAGACGAAGTTTATGTATTTTACTATAGTCCGCCGATCAAATGATATTCGTGTAGATTTACCTCAGATACGCGCTCACATGATAGGTATAACAGCCAACATTTGTGTTTTGATATTTCACCAACACTATAAGAATTTGAATAATGATGTATTAAACGTTCCGTTCCGCGTGCAGTTGTATACCGTACAGAACAGTTTATACGCGAATCACATTACCGTAATCAGTAGAAAATGGTATTGTCTACTCTTCATATTACCAGAAAATATACATTCAAATCCGTGTAGTTTGCAATTACAGTCTTCGTTCCGTATTGGTTTAGCTCCGTAATTTAAGAAATTCGCGTAGCCAATAACAACAGCGCCGTCCTGGTACATTATTACATATTCATTTAACTAAGTTACTGTCTTGTTTTGTAAAGCACAAAATGTAGCACTACAGCATTACATATATTCTAGGTCATGGCTTAACTCCGTATATGTCGATATTACACGTTGCCAATAGCAACATCGCCGTTGAAATACATTTACCGTAGTCACCCAAATAATTCAGGATGGGACAAAGTAGGACTCTAGCTAAAACTATATCGTCTGTCCCCGTAGTTACACATATTTATATCACTCTCTAGTTCCACTTACCGTATCTAGCGAAATTATTGTATTGAGAAAATATATGTTAACATTACAGTTAGAATGCATACAGTCAATACCGGAGTTAAATGGTATATGTCAATTCTGAGCACTTCGCGCCGTTTACCGTATTTGCTCAAGGCATGTTTGTTGATAACGGAAATTACTTATACAAGTCATAAATCGTTACCGTAGCTAATGCATTAAGCGCGACATACCGTAATAATAGTAAATTCCTACCGTAGTCAATACACTAAGCGCAACATACCCTAATAGTCATAAATTCCTACCGTAGTTAACGCAATAGGCACTACATACCGTAATTGTCATAAATCGCTACCGTAGTTAACGCATTAGGCGCGACATAACGTAATAGTCACAAATCCGCACAACAGTTAATGAACTAGGCACTACATGCTGTAAGTAAACTGTTGGGCGCTCCACTCAGTATTTGTTCTTTGCAATTGTTGTTGATGATTAATTTATCCGTCAGGTTATGTTATTTATCAGTACCGTAGTTACTCAAGAAAATGTTGTATTATTTGTATTATGTTTCTGTAAGCAGTTACCGTACGTACCCTGATGTACCACACATTGCTTATATTACCGGACTTAGATATAAACTGTATTAGGATATCATTGATTACTATTTCTATTATTGTATGTCATTATTATGTATGAACTGATGTATTTTGAATGTCATGCAAGACACTTGCTTGAATAAACCCTGGATCTCATAGCTCTGGCTCCTTTCTTGTTTCAAGGTTTCAAGGCTTGCTCCCTATAGCTAATTCCCCAAATCGAGGTTTCGACAGCACCTTTAGCACACATAGCGCTAAAGGTCGTCCTAACGGACACAAAACAAAAGCTGTCTTAATTGGTGGAGACGTTCGATCCTCGATGCCTGGAGCCAACCCTGAAAACTACAAGAGGAGACTGAGAGCAGTTTCTGTAGAACCTGAGTCACCTAAGCCCCCAACACCATCTCCACAGTTCCAACACAACATCACTATGCCAGACGACACCATCACCCACTTTATCAACGTACGAGACGAGGTCAGACATCACATCACAGTCCTTCGCCAGTTCGTCTGAATGCAACCAGCAACATCCCACAACAAAGGCGCAAGTACACCTTCCAAAGTACAATGGACAGCAGGATGCTGAAAGTTGGTGGGCAGATTTTGCCAACTTCAACATCCTCCATGGACACTCTGACTACAGATCCTGTAGAATTCTGCCCTTCTACTTGGACGGGGCTGCAAAGGTGTGGTTTCAAGACCTACCTGAAACCACACAACTGGACATGCAGTCGTTGAAGGCAGCCTTCCATCAACGTTTCCGACGATCCTCGGCCTTTGACATGGGCCTTTTACACATGGCACAGAAGGAGCACGAAAAGGTAGAAGATTTCATCACCAGGGTGCAATCATCCACGTTGCACTCCACCTTGCCTCAATCTGTGATAGTGGCCATTGCAATCAATGGGCTACTCCCACGGATTAAGCAGTGGGTGTACACGAAGGAGCCTGCAACCCTGGACGAGGTTCGTCACCAGGCACAGCTGGCCGTACAGTCACAGGCCCCCAGCACAGCAGAGGTCGGCTTGGTCCAACAAGTTGAACAACTAACGAACTTGGTGGCCACGCTGATTACAACAAACAGGGCCTGTGCTGTACAGTCAGCAACTCCTTCAACTGGTCTACAGCAGCAAGAGCCTTGGGAACACCACCACAGACAACAGACACCCCCATTGCCACCACCACAGCAACAGCAGCAGTACCAACCACCACCACAGCAACAGCAGCAGTACCAACTACCACCACAGCAACAGCAGCAGTACCAACCACCACCACAGCAACAGAAGCACTACCAACCACCACCACAGCAACACCACAGCACTACCAACCAGCACCACAGCAACAGCAGCAGTACCAACCACCACAGCCATACAGCACAACCCCCGCCACAACAACAGCAGTATCCAACCCCACTTCATCAACCATACAGCTCAGCGCAGCAACACCCACCACCAAGCCCCAGCAGCCGACTGTCGGCTCCACAGCATCTTCAAAGCAGATGTCGCAGATGTGGTGAGTTTTTTCGGTTTCCTCACAATTGCCCTCACAGAAACACAATATGCAGCTACTGCGGTATAACTGGTCACCATGCTAAAGTTTGTATGCGTGCATATTATGCTCAAGGTAGGCAGTCACAAAAGCATGCACGCCTGATTCTCAGCATTCTGGGGTCAGGCAAGAGTCAGATTTTGTATCTCTTGTGGCACCCTTGACAAAGAACACTGTTCATGTCAAGGTGAAACAAGTCAGAACATTAGCTCTTGTTGACACAGGTGCCTCAGTTAGCTGTGTCAGCATGGGTTACTTACGCAAGATAGGTATCAAACCCTTTCATTTAGGTCCATCTCACCTCACTGAAATCATTGGTGTAGGAGGTGAAAACACTCTGTGCTAGGTTCTATCTCTCTTGACATCAACATAGGTCACATCTATCTCTCTCAAACCTTTCATGTCTTCCATAACCTACATCACTCACTCATCTTAGGCATTGACTTCCCTTGAGTCCAACAAAGTCACCATAGACCTGCCCTCAAAGTGCTTACACATACACGAAGGTCTTGTGTCTGTCTCTCTGGCATCAATCAATGGAGGTTATGTAAGGCCATACAAATCTGTTGTCATTCCTCCACACTCTCAAGCTGACATTCCCATCAAAATTTCTCATTGTCAACAAGGTCAAGTTTTTCTCTTGGAACCCGTCCCAGCACTAAATGACATGGAGCTCCAAGGTGCCAAATGTCTCATTACAAACCACCCCAAATCAGTTTGCATGAGATTACTTTAATGCAAGTGACAGCCATGTCACACTGTTTTCTAAAACTGTCATTGCTGTTGCCTCAGAGATTGACCCTACATCTGTCCTTGACCTCCCTGACACGTCTGATTCTGACTCTCCTTCTACAAGTGCTAACACAACACATTCACAAGACATTGAGTTTGATCTCAGCGATGCTGATCTCACACAGGAACAACGAAAACATTTACATGCATTTCTACAATCACAAAGGTCAGTTTTGCCACAGATTTGTCAGACTTAGGACACACTCACTTACATCATCACAAAATAGATACAGGTGATGCCAGACCCATTAGACTCCCTTTTTACAGACAAAATGCAGCCATTAGGAAAGAATGCTCTAGACAAGTACAAGAAATGTTAGAAGCTAATATCATTCAGCCTAGTTCTTCTGAGTGGCACTCTCCTGTTGTCATGGTTAAAAAACGTGACTCTTCTTACCGTTTTGCCGTAGATTATAGACGCCTCAATGCAGTTACCAAGCCCGTATTTTTTCCTCTACCACGTTTTGAAGATGTCGTTGATGCTGTAGGCGATAGCCATGCCAAAATTTTTAGTGTCCTTGACTGTGCTAGTGGCTTTTGGCAAATACCACTTCACCCCGAAACAAAACACAAATCAGCATTCATTACACCTGATGGTGTGTTTGAATGGAATCGCCTCCCCTTTGGTCTCAAAAATGCCCCAATGGCTTTTCAGCAAACAATTTCAGAGGCACTAAAAGAAATGAATTGGCGTTACATATTGATATATGTTGACGACATCATAATATTTTCCAAAACCTTTTCGGAACATCTGAGTCACCTCAAGGCAGTATTTCAAAAGATCAGAGAAGCAGGCCTCACTCTAAAGCCCAGCAAGTGTAAATTCGCCACAAAACAAGTCACCTATTTAGGTCATATCTTCAGCAAAGATGGCATCCATGTTGATCCTTCAAAAATAGATTCGGTCACACAAATCCCACCTCCTAAAAATGTCCATGATGTGCGCCATTTCTTGGGCTTGGCATCATATTATCGCAAATTTGTGGCCAACTTTTCTGGTATAGCCTCCCCACTGTTTAACCTTCTGAAAAAAGATGTGTCATTTGAATGGTCTGACCATTGTCAGCAGGCATTTGAAAAGCTGAAACAAGCTCTTACAACTGCACCTATCCTTGCATACCCTGACCAAACAAAGCCCTTCATACTCACAACTGATGCATCACAAACTGCAATAGGGTACATTTTAGGCCAACTTGATTCACAGGGCAGAGAACGAGTAATCTGTTATGGCGGTCGCTCTCTCCACACTACAGAAAAGAATTGGGGAATCACACATTTAGAATGCCTAGCCGTCCTAGAGGGTATCAAAAACTTCAGGGTGTATCTTGCCAATGGTTCATTTTCTGTCTACACAGACCACAAGGCTCTTACTTGGCTAAAGAAAACGAAACATGACTCTGGTCGACTTAGTAGATGGTCCCTGATGCTGCAAGAATATGATTTTGAGATTATACACAGACCAGGCAAATCTAACACAAATGCAGATGCCCTATCTCGCATTGCACATGCAGAACAGGTACATGAACCCAACACTGAAGACATACCTTCCCCACCCATTTCAACAAAACCAATCTCTTCACCATGCCAATATGCACAGGTAGCTGCCACTGCTTCCTCCCCACTCTTACCCACTCCAACTTCACATACCACATCCCAGACAAGCAACCCCATCAAGCAAGTGTCATTTCCACACCCCGAGAGCAACATGAGGTCTACAACCTCGACTGCCTCCTCTCAACATCATGCTCATTCTAATGCAGGCATCATGAGGTCTACACCCTCGACTGCCTCCTCTCAACATTATGCTCAATCCAATGCAGGCACCATGAGGTCTACACCCTCGACTGCCTCCACTCGCCATTCTACCAATTTCAATGCAGGCAACATGAGGTCTACACCCTCGACTGCCTCCACTCGACACTCTACCCATTTTAATGCAGGCGACATGAGGTCTACACCCTCGACCGCCTCCACTCGCAATTCTTCCAATTTCAATGCAGGCAACATGAGGCCTACACCCTCGACTGCCTCCACTCGCAATGCTTCCCATTTCAATGCAGGCAACATGAGGTCTACACCCTCGACTGCCTCCACCCGCCATTCTACCAATTCCAATGCAGGCAACATGAGGCCTACACCCTCGACTGCCTCCACCCGCCATTCTACCAATTCCAATGCAGGCAACATGAGGCCTACACCCTCGACTGCCTCCACCCGCCATTCTACCAATTCCAATGCAGGCAACATGAGGTCTACACCCTCGACTGCCTCCACCCGCCATTCTACCAATTCCAATGCAGGCAACATGAGGCCTACACCCTCGACTGCCACCACACGCCCATATGCACATTCTATAGCAGGCAACACGAGCTCTACACGCTCAAATGCCCCCTCTCATCCACATGCTCATTCAAAACCAGGCAACGTAAGGTCTACACCCTCGATAGCCTTATTGCACAAACATCAACAAGGTCGACAATTCATGTCTCGTCCGTCCAGTCAACTAGTGTCTACATGTTCGGACAAATCATCTCTGTCCTCTCAAGACACCAGTATACAGCACACTCATCACGCCATCACACTCAAGTCCAAAACTACATCACATTCAAATACTGACAATCCACGACTTCATTCACACAATGTTTCTACAGAAGACACCTGCAGAGATGACGTGTCATCCTCTATATCTGTAGACTTTGTCTACAAATCAGGTCCAACCCCCTGGTCCTATGGTTTCACTATAGGCACTGATCTAGACGATGAAGGCTTGGCAGAAAAACAACGTGAAGTCATCGGACCTTCGTCCAATCATTGACTACATTGAGAAAGGTGAAATTCCTTCCACCTATACAGATGCTCAAGTAAAGGGTCTTGCAGGCCTTTCCCAGGAGTATGACATTCGTGACGGTATTCTGTACCATTTCTATCATGCCAAGCATAGAGGTCAGAAAAACAACCGCCCTCCCATGGTCACACAGCTAGCTGTCCCCGTTTGCTGTCGCAAAGAGCTTCTTTTTGCTTACCATGATTCCAAAGCTGGTGGATGCCACTTTGGACGAGACGCCACACGTCAAACAATACTCACTAAGTATTATTGGCCAGGCCTATACCAGGATATTGAGAATTATATCAAGTCCTGTGATGACTGTCAACGCTCCAAAAGAAGGACAAATGCCAAGCCAGCACCAATGGTGCCTATGCCTATTGAGGACACATTCTCTCGTGTCCATGTTGACATCCTCGGTCCACTACCTGAGACTAAAGAAGGCTACAAATATGTTCTCCTTGCGGTTGATTCCTTCTCTCGCTGGACTGAAGGTTTCCCAATGCGCACTCAAGAAGCATCTGAGGTTGCATCAATCCTGTTTAATGAGGTGTTTTCACGATTTGGTGCTCCTCGTACACTTCTTACTGACCGAGGCAGGCAGTTCACGTCCAAGTTGGTAAATGCCCTCTGTGAACTCTTGGATATCAAACACTATTACACTTCATCCTATCACCCCCAAACCAATGGCATGTGTGAGAGGAGGAATAGTGTAATAGAACAGGCTCTCCGAACATATGCTGACCCTGATCAAACCAACTGGGCCAAACTCATTCCATGTGTAATGATGGCCATGCGCAATGTACCTTGTCAATCAACTGGGTATTCGCCACACTACCTTCTGTTTGGGAAGGAAATGAATCTCCCTTTTGACACTACCTTACTGCCCAAATCTACTCTTGGCAAGGATGCACAGGGTCATCTGCAAGATCTCTTAACAAACCTCAGTGTGGCTAAATCACTTGCAAAGGACAACATGTCTGCTGCACAGGACAAAAGCAAGGGTCTTCAGGATATCAGAGCCAAGGAGCCTTCCTACTCTGTTGGCGATCAGGTTCTAATGACTGATCCCACAGTCAAAACCGGCCTTTCACCCAAACTATCAAAGAAATGGATAGGGCCTTACAGAATCATTCGCATTGGTCTAAACCACACATACAAACTCATGAATGCAAGCACAAACAAGGAACATAAATCATTCATACATGCCAACAGACTCAAGCCTTATACACCTCCCACTCCTCGTATGCAAGTGTCACAACCCACCCAGCATCTGGCAACACCTACTCAGTCAACATCCTCCCAGCCTGACAATGCACATAGACAAGGCTCACAAACAGCTACTCCAACTCCGTCAACAGCCTCACAGCCAGACAATCTTATCACAACACAGCACATGTCAAGCCAAGAACAAGATAATGAACCAGACAACACACACCCATCATCTTCCCAACAAGATGATCAACTGTATGCGGTAAAACGCATTCACAAAGCCAAAAAGCGATCAGGAGAAACCCATTACTTAATTGAATGGGAAGGTTACCCACAGCGTACCTGGGAACCAGCCTCTAACCTTAGTCCTGAAATGATAAGTGATTACCACACTTACAGAACCCGATCAGGTCACAGACGAAAACGGAAACCCAGATATTTTGCAAAATCATAGGTCATGACCTTCCATGGTATTCCTCCTGACAACATGTCATCTTCGGTCAAGGTAGATGAGCTCTGACTAACCCTTACAGGTAATCATATTACCTTGTGTTTTATAAGTGCTACGCTGTGAAATGTTGTGGCCATAACTTTCCTGCATTATGGTCATCCCATCTGACTTGTCCCTTGGTTTCTTGTCTTGTCTTAGGTCCATCATGGGGAGTCACCATCCTTTCGTTACTGCTGATATCTGTGCTTCCTGTCCCGACTGTCCTTTTGCCAGCAATTCTCATCTTTGACTTTTACACACAACATTCTCAACATAACAACTGTCTACTCCTCGAACTCACTTCTGGTCCTGAGTGTGTCACTATTGCCTATTTCTTTTCGCTCACACCGTGTCTTTCCTACTTGCACATCCAACCGCCTTATGTTCAAAGAAAATGTTCATCTCTCATGATATCTCTTTCCCACTCTCACACTCCACTCCTGATTTCAATGTCACCAATAAACTTACCGACCGTTCACTCAACATCCCCGATCTAACTTCACCCGCAAATTACGCACGCTCTTTCAGCAACCGTTTACCTCATATATTTCGACAGTCCACCTTGGGTATTTTCAAAATTTGGAACCAACTGGAATGGTCTTTTAAAGGTCTTTTAAAGGGCAAATTGTTGGGAACGCTAAAACTCCCTCATCATTCAACCTGTCTCAAGTATATACTATGTATCTTTTCACCTTTTCAGGTTCCTTTTTTACTTGTCCATCTTTTTTAAATTGTCCCTGATTTCTTCTACTGCCATGTGTATTTGTATTTCAGGTCAAATAATTGTATTTCAATTCTTGTACCATAATTGTTTTTAAATATACCACCCCTATGTCCATCCTATTTTTGCTTGTTTTGATCATTGTGTATACGTTTGTCAAACGCTATCATGCGCACCTCTTTGATTCTCATTGTACATCTTGGTATTTGTAACCCTTTCCTGTTTTTGTAAAAGCTTTTGAGGACAAAAGCTCCACGACGCATAGGGGTATTGTTACAGTGCATATTTTTCTTCATACATTTTTATATTTTTCACAAATTATTCATAACAAAGAAAATTCGTATACGTTCAAGTTGCAGTGCATAGTGTGTCTTGTTTATAGCCCCGCGTATCAAGCGCAGTAGTAGGCAATTAGCAAACGCGTCCACGCCAACCTTAGACTAATTAATCAAAGATGAAGCTAGCGAGCTGTGTCGGCTCCGGCCTTTCTTCTCCGGGTACATCCCTTGGTCAAGCACAGATAAATAGTCTCATCCCAGCAGGAGCATATCTACCACCAACTAAGTCGTAATCGAAAATCAACTTTTGTTGAACAAGATCGAGATTACCATCATGCCATCCTCTTTGTCCTGTCGTAAATGCCATGGTCAGATATTTTGTTAAGCAGCTGGCGCAAGCTGACCGTGGCTACACCACAAAGAAAATCAAACCTTGTTAGGTAATCATCTTCTTACCACCCACCTCGTGTAGTATACTTTGTCAGCATAGGGTAGATAACGCATATGGAAACTTCAACTTTATAGAAACTTGATAATGACAAACGAGCAGAGCTGTGGGGTATAAAATCCTGGGTTCTTCCATCTCAGGCACACTTGCTTGAATAAACCCTGGATCTCATAGCTCTGGCTCCTTTCTTGTTTCAAGGTAAGAAACATTTAAACTTATTCTTGTTTAACTTGTTATTTCTTTGTAATTATCGTCTAGAAAATGTTAGAGTTAGGTTAGAAACATTCCTACAACATTGAAGCACTTTGTCATTGCAAATGCTAGTTCTAGATAACCGATTAATTATTAGGCACTACCCAGGGATATTTATTTATGCACATTGCGTCGTGGGCTCCTCAAGTTTATGTTTTCATGTACAAACGAATAGTTCTTTTCTATGTTTCGACACACATGAGTGTAATCCCAGTCTTTTGTCTTGTTTTATTCATTTGCGTGTTAGTTCTGTATATGCAGGTTAGATTCTCGTTCAGTAGTCTAGATTCTAGTAGCTTAGTCACAAAACAGTTCCGAGAGTTTATACAATCAATTCCAGCAAAGACGAAGTTTATGTATTTTACTATAGTCCGCCGATCAAATGATATTCGTGTAGATTTACCTCAGATACGCGCTCACATGATAGGTATAACAGCCAACATTTGTGTTTTGATATTTCACCAACACTATAAGAATTTGAATAATGATGTATTAAACGTTCCGTTCCGCGTGCAGTTGTATACCGTACAGAACAGTTTATACGCGAATCACATTACCGTAATCAGTAGAAAATGGTATTGTCTACTCTTCATATTACCAGAAAATATACATTCAAATCCGTGTAGTTTGCAATTACAGTCTTCGTTCCGTATTGGTTTAGCTCCGTAATTTAAGAAATTCGCGTAGCCAATAACAACAGCGCCGTCCTGGTACATTATTACATATTCATTTAACTAAGTTACTGTCTTGTTTTGTAAAGCACAAAAATGTAGCACTACAGCATTACATATATTCTAGGTCATGGCTTAACTCCGTATATGTCGATATTACACGTTGCCAATAGCAACATCGCCGTTGAAATACATTTACCGTAGTCACCCAAATAATTCAGGATGGGACAAAGTAGGACTCTAGCTAAAACTATATCGTCTGTCCCCGTAGTTACACATATTTATATCACTCTCTAGTTCCACTTACCGTATCTAGCGAAATTATTGTATTGAGAAAATATATGTTAACATTACAGTTAGAATGCATACAGTCAATACCGGAGTTAAATGGTATATGTCAATTCTGAGCACTTCGCGCCGTTTACCGTATTTGCTCAAGGCATGTTTGTTGATAACGGAAATTACTTATACAAGTCATAAATCGTTACCGTAGCTAATGCATTAAGCGCGACATACCGTAATAATAGTAAATTCCTACCGTAGTCAATACACTAAGCGCAACATACCCTGATAGTCATAAATTCCTACCGTAGTTAACGCAATAGGCACTACATACCGTAATTGTCATAAATCGCTACCGTAGTTAACGCATTAGGCGCGACATAACGTAATAGTCACAAATCCGCACAACAGTTAATGAACTAGGCACTACATGCTGTAAGTAAACTGTTGGGCGCTCCACTCAGTATTTGTTCTTTGCAATTGTTGTTGATGATTAATTTATCCGTCAGGTTATGTTATTTATCAGTACCGTAGTTACTCAAGAAAATGTTGTATTATTTGTATCATGTTTCTGTAAGCAGTTACCGTACGTACCCTGATGTACCACACATTGCTTATATTACCGGACTAAGATATAAACTGTATTAGGATATCATTGATTACTATTTCTATTATTGTATGTCATTATTATGTATGAACTGATGTATTTTGAATGTCATGCCACACTTGCTTGAATAAACCCTTGATCTCATAGCTCTGGCTCCTTTCTTGTTTCAAGGTTTCAAGGCTTGCTCCCTATAGCTAATTCCCCAAATCGAGGCCTGACAGCACCTTTAGCACACATAGCGCTAAAGGTCGTCCTAACGGACACAAAAACAAAAGCTGTCTTACAGTCACAAATATAAAATACAATGATAAACAATTACATCAATAAATATATAAATAAATAAGTACATAAACAATAGAAATACTTTCCTCGCCTCTCTTATTTAGTTGATTCCTCTAAAATTCTACGGGCGGTGTGGTAGCCTAGTGGTTAAAGCGTTCGCTCGTCACGCCGAAGACCCGGATTCGATTCTCCACATAGGTACAATATGTGAAGCCCATTTCTGGTGTCCCCCGTCGTGATATTGCTGGAATAATGCTAAAAGCGGCGTAGAACTAAACTCACTCACTCTAAAACTCTACAATTGACTGAATGTATTGACTGAAGATGAGAGGTAACCTTGCGTGGAGCATTCCATTGCTGGGATGTGGAGTTGCGACTAAACCTATGACTAACATACGTGGCTGCAAGGGATGGCACCGATCAGTTAGACTAGCGCTTATGATATATCCTTTTAAACTGAAAAGGCGCCCTAATGAAACCGGAGATTCAGAATTCTGTGGATATCTAGACTTGCATTTAGGATTTTAGCACTGCAAAAGGGTTAATGCAGTTCTGGGACTGTGAGACAGACTAACGGTCGGTTTGTAAGATCCAGATTCAACTATAACAGGTCGCAGTTTGGAATGTTGTAATAGCTGAGACCGCGGCGTCAAATAACATTCTTGACTAGATTCGCGCTTAAACGCCGCGGGCGCGACGCGTCGTGCGTAGGTTCATGTAGGAAGCTACTTCACCCCGTGAGGCGAACAATAACACCATGGTCTGAAAACAACACGGATTCCAGTGAATATCGCCGGCAAGTATCAAATTCGAATAATATACCGCTAATTTGATTTCATCACATGAATTTGGGAACGAAGGATCGTTTCCAGTGTAAATAAAGACATAACTGAAAACAGGTATCAAAGGTGACCGAATGTTTTATTTTCATCTGCAGTAAGGTGTCTTAATTACTCCAACAGAGTTTCCAAAACATCAAAGACAAATTGCTGATCGGGTTCCTGAGAACACCAAATTTGAGGAGACTGATCTGTTTACAATGTAATCACGAAGTAACATATATACACCGTTTTTGGGTCAAACTGTTGACTGGTGGAGATCGGTTGTTGTCACGTGATCTGTCAAACACACACGTGGCTGGACGGAAAGGAGAATGCGTTCCGTTACCACTCGGATCTGATCGGCTTTATCCGCATGGGACATTGAGAAGAGCTCAGTGATAAGGTTAGACCAACGCTTTGTCTCTGAATATAAACTACGAACAAAAAGTATGGGAACACCCTAAAATTTGATAGTCATATATAAACTTAAACGTGGTGAGGTCATTTATACTCTAAGGGTGCTGAAACACCATCGCCATGTTTGATTCAAACGCCCAAACACAACCTAGTGCATGTGGAAGACAGACTTCCCTTCCAACTTTATTAAAATCTGTCATAAAACCCCCCATTAAACCTTCATAATCATTTGACTGACAATTTCACGTTACACCAAGGAAAATTACATGGGGACAATTGTAACACAGTGTTATAATTGCCCCCGATGGTAGTAGCCATGTTTTATGCCACGTAACATGTTAACCACTTTGGGCCTATCTAATATTTCTATTTCAAAATATGTCCTTATACCTTAATTTTACACACGAAAAGTTAATCTCATACCGAACAATTTTTACTGCATTAAGAACGTTTCATTGCGTTTTGTGAAAAAATTACTTAATTACACGGACGTGAAAACCGATTTTGCCAACTGTATCTCTCCAAGTGCGAGCTGCTGAAAAACGCCCGGATGTGTACCGCAGGACAACAAAGGGAAGTCACTCTACTCACCTACACTGTGCTGGACGTTTAGAGTAATCGCCCTTGTTACGATTGCCACGTGTTACAACTGAACCCGGTGTCCCCTACATGTAGTTTTACGCCGCTTTTAACAATATTTCAGCAATATCACGGCGGGGGACACCAAAAATGGGCTTTACACATTGTACTCATGTAGGGAATCGACCCCGGGTCTTCGGCGTGAGGAGCGAACGCTTTAACCACTGGGCTACCCCACCGCCTCTCAATCAAAGAAGATTGGATGCCTTTTGTGTTTTGGTATACCCACTGATTTTTATAGATTTACAGCAGAAATCAAAAAGTAATAATTGAAATGAATTGTTTGTGATACATCGTCCAAATGTACTTTTCCAGAGATTTTACAAGAACTCGCATGAACTCGTTTTATAGCATACATCTGGATTCTATCAAACACCATCCCAAAGCGATATCATCACTTTTCGTCTCATTAGAAAAAAACCCAAAAAACTTTAAGCTTTTTTTAAAAATGCAACCGACATATCTCCTCGGGCTCCAGCTCAGCAACGTGTGCTCACTCAAACGAGCACCAAGACAGACCACAGTAGCAGTTACAAACGAGCGTGCCTTGATAATGAGGCGGTCAACTTCAAAGCTCAGGTCTGTCTCGAAAACCTCGTGCGAAGCGACCTACACGTGGGAGGACGTATGAATCATGCTGGATGACATCACGTGGGCGGGATCATCCAGGCAACGACCTGTTGTGTGATGCTTGTCATGTTTGAAATATGTTGATATCAGTCACCGCGGGAGGTGGAAGCAAAACAATAATAATCATAATATTGATAATAATTGGACTTTAGGTATATTTTGTTTCTCGTATTGAGGGCTCATTAGTTACGTGACCGTTTAACGGATTCGTCTGTGACCTTTTAAATATGTTAAACGAAACTCTGTGCTGTAACCTCAAACTTCAATAACTTAAATAACGTCATCACTTTAACATTTTGGTTCAATAGCTGAAACAGAAGCTCGACCTGAAGCAAAATGTACATAGCATCTTCCTTCAACAAAATACACGTACATATCTGGCAAAATTCTTAAATATCTTGATTGACTGACGAGTTTTAATGATATATTTATTTTCATTTTCCCTCAGTTGATTAGTTTGATCTGACCAGACATGATATAGCACTATAGAAAAAGATGTAATTTCTGATTTTCATAATCACTATGGCAATAATCATTTTTATGTGATACTATAATCAGTACTTAATTTAGTAGCTGGACATATTTCGTAAAAAGATGTATTCACGATTGTAGGAATTCGATTAAAAAAAATATCGCATCCATTAGTGAGATAAGTCCACATTAGGAGCAAGATATCTACCTCCATGGCCACCAGTGTCATAGTACTGTAGTGAGTGAGTTTAGTTTTACGCCGCACTCAGCAATATTCCAGCTATATGGCGGCGGTCTGTACATAATCGAGTCTGAACCAGACTATCCAGTGATCAACAGCATGAGCATCGATCTGGGCAATGGGGAACCGATGACATGTGTTAACCAAGTCAGCGAGCCTGACCACCCGATCCCGTTAGTCGCCTCTTACGACAAGCATGGATTACTGAAGGTTCATTCTATCCCGGACCTTCACGGGTTAATGTAGTGACTACTTATAACTTGCTGTTCAGTAGTACTGTGGCACTGGAAGTGGCTATATATGCTACTAATATGTGGTTTACATGTCATCCCAAATGCGTAGATCGATGCTCATGCTGTTGATCACTGGATTGTTCGTTCCAGATTAGATTATTTACAGACAGACGCCACATAGATGGAATATTGCTGAGTTAACAATTTTAAACAACAAACAATTTGCTTTACCAGAGCCTGTGGGCAAAGATAGACTCCTACAGCGCCATGGCAGCAGGCAAGAAAATGCTACTAAGTCTGGGGTCAAATTCATATGGTCAGACTCCATAGCAACCGGATAATCGTTGCTCGTGCCGTAAACCATTGGCTTACTTTCTGTAGGCTTAATCCCTTAAAGCTTACGGCAATAGACCTTGAATATCACTGAACTTGTCGATAGATAACTCTCACAAACTCAATCCTTAAAAAAACGTGAGGGAAAAAAATCTAAAAAATAAAGGCCACGTTTATCAATGAGAATCCCCCAATGTGAATAAAATGTTTCAAATTACTGATCGTGTTAAAAAAGACTGCCTACATCACTCGACATTAAATGATCTCAGCGTTGAAAGATTACATGCATAGAGATAGGCTGTCCTGTACGGAATGTCACGTAACGCTGTCACGTCTCCCAGACTCGCCGCCGACAAACGCCGGGGTTTCCGACAGACAGCGGATATTGTTTATTTTTTTGTTTCACCTCTGGCCCCGAGCAAACAAATACATTGTAACTTGAACTTGTCGCATATCACTTTTATTTGTCCAAGATAAACCTTATTGAACAATCATCAGGAGACTGCGCCTTACTACCGCCGGAATGAACCCACATTTGAGCAAGCCTCGTCGTTACCGCAAACTTTCGGCCATTCGCGACAATTCGGGTAATCCCGAATGTCAACTCTCGCCTATATCGGAGTCATTTGCAAGTACGGAAAGTACCGAGTTGTGCCGATTGACCATCTGTATAACTTTCTCATTGAAGCCATGTCCTTGTTTGAACTAATGAGAATCATATAACACAACACAAAGAAATAACACAAATATATTTGTCTGTTGATTTTACACAGACATCAGAGATGTGGGATACGGCGCAAGCTATTACAATACTACTGCCGTGACGACTGATGTTTTGGATGTCTGACCGTGCAGCTGTTGACCTTCAACATTATTCTGATATGACAAGAACAATGGAACTGAATTCTTGACCAGATGGACAAATGATACTTTCAGACCAATATTTGGATGGACGTAGCAACTGATCAGTCGTTCACGCCGAAGATATGCTGTGGATGCACAATTTGGTGGGCAGTTTTCAAGCTAAAATTTACTATCAAACCCAAATGACCATCTGTCTCTCTGAAGACTAAAGGGGCGGTGAGGTAGCCTAGTGGTTAAAGCGTTCGCTCGTCACACCAAAGACCCGGGTTTGATTCCCCACATGGGTACAATGTGTGAAGCCCGTTTCTTGTGTCCCCCCGTCGTGATATTGCTGGAATATTGTTAAAAGTGGCGTAAAACCATACTCACTCACTCTAAAATCTAAAAGACTAAAACTACTAATAAAACTTAAACATGTTTTTGTCTGCCTGTTATTTAACGGCCTACTCATATTTAGTCTAGACTTTGTGATACCGCTCTATAGAAATTTCGACAATCCAGTGATTGATGTCATGAGCATCGGTCTATGCATTTGAGGTACAGTGACATGCAATATACCAAAACCTGTCAACCCGATCCATTAGTCGACTCTTTCTATCAGCAGAGGTTGATGGCCACATACATTTTTACCCAAAACATAGAGTTCGCGTTTGGTGTATATGCGTGATAACCTTTAGACGAACGTTTCATGCTTACATTCGAATCACTGGATTGTCTGGTCCAGACTCGAATATTTATACAGACTCGAACATTTACATATGGCTGGAATATTGCTGATAGTGGCTTTAAGCAACAAACAAACGAAAACAGCTTACATTGGGGTTGCAATTGGACATTACACAAACAGCCCCTCTCGAGTAAATGAGTGAATAAATGTTTTAACGCCTAACTTGTCAGTTACATTCATCACACACAAAGCTTGAATTGTTTAAAGCAAGGATTATCGAACTAATTACCTCATTACTAAATGAAATCCACTACGGTAAATGATATTGAAGAATATTTTAGACAAGATTTGAATACATGTACCTCCCCCTAATTGTAATCTGAAAGGGCAACATATTAAAAACAAGAATAATCTTATTATGACTGGAATACTGAATGGACTTTAAAAAGTCCACACCAACAAATCTATACTTAGAATATTTTGGTAAACTAAATTTCTCCTGAACACCGAAGGGAAGTCATTAGTGAAGATTGGGGATGTACTATGAAGTTATTAGTGATGATATGGAATGTACTGTAAAGTCGTTAGTGATGATTGGGGTTTACTGTGAAGTCGTTAGTAAAGATTGGGGGTGTACTGTAAAGTAGTTAGTGAAGATTGTTGTGTACTATGAAGTAGTTAGTGAAAATTGGGGTGTACTATGAAGTAGTTAGTGAAGATTGGGGGTGTACAGTAAAGAGAGAAATCGGCTTCAGCAACCGATGTTAGTCGGTGATACGGCTAACGAGATCGGGTGGTCAGATTCGCTGACATCATTGATGCGTTCCATCGTATCCCAACTGGGTTGGTAGATGCTCCTGATGTCAATCACTAGAATATCTGGCCCATAGCCAGTGACTCACATACCACCGTAAACTGCAACATCATTGATTGCTTTTTCGATTAACAACCCGCGGTTGTAACACTGAGTAGTTCTGCGGAAGAGGGAACGTGTTATTTTAAATTTAAAAATTTCTGTTATATTTTTAAGTGCATATTGTGCTGACTTGCAGCTTTGGCAGCCGAAGAATAGCCCAATCTGTCCCACATGGCAGTAAAATACTTCAAATAAAGCCATTTAATCTCCAGCAATAAAACCGAAATAGGCACCACATGTGCGACGCATTTTTCATCAGATATTCTACATGCTTTGTCACAATCAAATGTAATTGTACCGCCTACTGCCGAAAGTTAAATACTCTAAAATGAGACAAGCTTTTAAAAAAAACACAGGAAAGTAAAACAACACTGTCTCAACCGCTGTTGGTTTGGATGTGGGTAACCGAACGCTCGGCTCATATACCGCGACTGATATGGTTTTTCAAAACCACTATGAAAACAAAAGAATTGTATCGCGCCATCAGCGGTAGTTATGCACGGGCCGTACAGAGTTGCCTCCCTTATCTGAAATCCCTCCGGCGGTAGTATATTTTCTTCAGCAAGTGCAAAGCAATTTATCTGTGATCTACCCTTTCTAAATTTATTTGCAATGACACATGCCAGAACCAATTATGTTCTATTACACATGTGATAAAATCAAGTAAAATATTATTCTTTATTACAACACAAACGCCGAATGCATACTGTTTGTTGATACACTCTATCAGTGTTTATGATGCTTCTGGCATTTCAAAGGCAGCTTTTGTTTTTTTCACAACATACTGACACTATTACTGAATGTATCAGAGTCTCAGATACAAGGAAGCCTATTTCTGGTGCCACCGTCGTGATATTGCTGGAATATTGCTAAACGCGGCGTAAAACTAAACTCACGCACTCACTCACTCAGATACAAGGATTATGTTTTAAGTAAATCATGTCTTCATCTGTATTTACAATGAATGAATGAGTGAATGAGTTGAGTTTTACGCCGCACTCAGCAATATTCCAGCTATATGGTGGCATCTGTATTTACAAACTACATGAGTCGAGGAAAGGTAAAATGGAGTTCGACATTAACGCGCGCGCACGTGCGTACGTGTGTGATTGCTTCTGCAGTACATGAATACAGTTTTACGCCGCCTTTAGCAATATTCCGGCGAACACAAGAAAGGGTCTACACGCATAACCCGCGTGGGGAATTGAACACAGTTCGGGGTAACGAGGGAAGGCTTCATCCGCTAGGCTAACCCAATCGCCCCGTTTGTTTGTACAATCCCGGACGAGTGACAGGTTTATAGTGCTGGCCCGCAGAGACACCATCCCTAAGTTTAGCATGAATACCCAACTGTGTCAACGTTTACTGATTAGAAAGCCGGCGCCAGGCAGGGTAACATCAAATACCATCTTCTAACGTGTTTTTGGTATGATGCAATGATCAAACACTGATCTTCCGCTCTCGGGCCAGACCCTCTGTCAACGAACCCACAGAGTGAGTGAGTTCGGTTTAACGCCGATTTGGACAGCATATCAGTTATACCTCGACCTGAATGCATGACCTGAGATTAAAGGGATTCAGGTTCGATGAAATCCACAGGCACAGGTAAGGTGGTGATACAAATGTAGGATTCGAACCCAGGATTATAGGATTCTGAACACTACTGTGACAACACAAATACTTCATAAGTTTATATCTTCTGGTTGAGCCATGCGATATATCAATTTATATTGAAAGCCATGTCGATGATTAAGACAAACGTTGTGACAGTGTATATTACACGCCATGTCTACTGGTTCAGATAAACGTTGTGACAATGTATTACACGCCATGTCTACTGGTTCAGATAAACGTTGTGACAATGTATTACACGCCATGTCTACTGGTTCAGACAAATGTTGTGACAATGTATTACACACCATGTCTACTGGTTCAGACAAACGTTGTGACAATGTATTACACGCCATGTCTACTGGTTCAGATAAACGTTGTGACAATGTATTACACGCCATGTCTACTGGTTTAGACAAATGTTGTGACAATGTATTACACACCATGTCTACTGGTTCAGATAAACGTTGTGACAATGTATTACACACCATGTCTACTGGTTCAGACAAATGTTGTGACAATGTATTACACACCATGTCTACTGGTTCAGACAAACGTTGTGACAATGTATTACACGCCATGTCTACTGGTTCAGATAAACGTTGTGACAATGTATTACACGCCATGTCTACTGGTTCAGACAAATGTTGTGACAATGTATTACACACCATGTCTACTGGTTCAGACAAATGTTGTGACAATGTATTACACGCCATGTCTACTGGTTCAGATAAACGTTGTGACAATGTATTACACACCATGTCTACTGGTTCAGATAAACGTTGTGACAATGTATTACACGCCATGTCTACTGGTTTAGACAAATGTTGTGACAATGTATTACACGCCATGTCTACAGGTTCAGATAAACGTTGTGACAATGTATTACACGCCATGTCTACTGGTTTAGACAAATGTTGTGACAATGTATTACACACCATGTCTACTGGTTCAGATAAACGTTGTGACAATGTATTACACACCATGTCTACTGGTTCAGACAAATGTTGTGACAATGTATTACACACCATGTCTACTGGTTCAGACAAACGTTGTGACAATGTATTACACACCATGTCTACTGGTTCAGACAAACGTTGTGACAATGTATTACACACCATGTCTACTGGTTCAGACAAATGTTGTGACAATGTATTACACACCATGTCTACTGGTTCAGATAAACGTTGTGACAATGTATTACACGCCATGTCTACTGGTTTAGACAAATGTTGTGACAATGTATTACACACCATGTCTACTGGTTCAGATAAACGTTGTGACAATGTATTACACACCATGTCTACTGGTTCAGACAAATGTTGTGACAATGTATTACACACCATGTCTACTGGTTCAGACAAACGTTGTGACAATGTATTACACACCATGTCTACTGGTTCAGACAAACGTTGTGACAATGTATTACACACCATGTCTACTGGTTCAGACAAATGTTGTGACAATGTATTACACACCATGTCTACTGGTTCAGACAAACGTTGTGACAATGTATTACACACCATGTCTACTGGTTTAGACAAATGTTGTGACAATGTATTACACACCATGTCTACTGGTTCAGACAAACGTTGTGACAATGTATTACACGCCATGTCTACTGGTTTAGACAAATGTTGTGACAATGTATTACACACCAATGTCTACTGGTTCAGACAAACGTTGTGACAATGTATTACACGCCATGTCTACTGGTTCAGATAAACGTTGTGACAATGTATTACACACCATGTCTACTGGTTCAGATAAACGTTGTGACAATGTATTACACGCCATGTCTACTGGTTCAGACAAACGTTGTGACAATGTATTACACACCATGTCTACTGGTTCAGATAAACGTTGTGACAGTGTATATTATACACCATGTCTACTGGTTCAGATAAACGTTGTGACAATGTATTACACACCATGTCTACTGGTTCAGATAAACGTTGTGACAATGTATTACACACCATGTCTACTGGTTCAGACAAACGTTGTGACAATGTATTACACACCATGTCTACTGGTTCAGACAAACGTTGTGACAATGTATTACACACCATGTCTACTGGTTCAGACAAATGTTGTGACAATGTATTACACACCATGTCTACTGGTTCAGATAAACGTTGTGACAATGTATTACACGCCATGTCTACTGGTTTAGACAAATGTTGTGACAATGTATTACACACCATGTCTACTGGTTCAGATAAACGTTGTGACAATGTATTACACACCATGTCTACTGGTTCAGACAAATGTTGTGACAATGTATTACACACCATGTCTACTGGTTCAGACAAACGTTGTGACAATGTATTACACACCATGTCTACTGGTTCAGACAAACGTTGTGACAATGTATTACACACCATGTCTACTGGTTCAGACAAATGTTGTGACAATGTATTACACACCATGTCTACTGGTTCAGACAAACGTTGTGACAATGTATTACACACCATGTCTACTGGTTTAGACAAATGTTGTGACAATGTATTACACACCATGTCTACTGGTTCAGACAAACGTTTGTGACATCATGTCTACTGGTTTAGACAAATGTTGTGACAATGTATTACACACCATGTCTACTGGTTCAGACAAACGTTGTGACAATGTATTACACGCCATGTCTACTGGTTCAGATAAACGTTGTGACAATGTATTACACACCATGTCTACTGGTTCAGATAAACGTTGTGACAATGTATTACACGCCATGTCTACTGGTTCAGACAAACGTTGTGACAATGTATTACACACCATGTCTACTGGTTCAGATAAACGTTGTGACAGTGTATATTACACACCATGTCTACTGGTTCAGACAAACGTTGTGACAATGTATTACACGCCATGTCTACTGGTTCAGATAAACGTTGTGACAATGTATTACACACCATGTCTACTGGTTCAGACAAACGTTGTGACAATGTATTACACGCCATGTCTACTGGTTCAGATAAACGTTGTGACAATGTATTACACACCATGTCTACTGGTTCAGACAAACGTTGTGACAATGTATTACACACCATGTCTACTGGTTCAGATAAACGTTGTGACAATGTATTACACGCCATGTCT
The DNA here is from genome assembly GCF_003918875.1 of Haliotis rubra. Classification (NCBI taxonomy): domain Eukaryota; kingdom Metazoa; phylum Mollusca; class Gastropoda; order Lepetellida; family Haliotidae; genus Haliotis; species Haliotis rubra. The sequence continues at coordinate 275,026 of NW_025765056.1, forward strand.
ACTGGTTCAGACAAGCGTTGTGACAGTGTATATTACACACCATGTCTACTGGTTCAGACAAACGCTGTGACAGTTTATATTACACGCCATGTCTACTGGTTCAGACAAACGTTGTGACAGTGTATATTACACACCATGTCTACTGGTTCAGACAAACGTTGTGACAATGTATTACACGCCATGTCTACTGGTTCAGACAAACGTTGTGACAATGTATTACACACCATGTCTACTGGTTCAGACAAACGTTGTGACAATGTATTACACACCATGTCTACTGGTTCAGACAAACGTTGTGACAATGTATTACACGCCATGTCTACTGGTTCAGACAAACGTTGTGACAATGTATTACACACCATGTCTACTGGTTCAGACAAACGTTGTGACAATGTATTACACACCATGTCTACTGGTTCAGACAAACGTTGTGACAATGTATTACACACCATGTCTACTGGTTCAGATAAACGTTGTGACAGTGTATATTACACACCATGTCTACTGGCTCAGAGAAACGCTGTGACAGTGTGTATTACACACCATGTCTACTGGTTCAGACAAGCGTTGTGACAGTGTATATTACACACCATGTGTACTGGTTCAGACAAACGTTGTGACAATATATTACACAGCATGTCTACTGGTTCAGACAAACGTTGAGACAATGTATTACACACCATGTGTACTGGTTCAGACAAACGTTGTGACAATGTATTACACGCCATGTCTACTGGTTCAGACAAACTTTGTGACTATGTATTACACACCATGTCTTCTGGTTCAGACAAACGTTGTGACAATGTATTACACACCATGTCTTCTGGTTCAGACAAACGTGACAGTGTATATTACACACCATGTCTACTGGTTCAGACAAACGTTGTGACAATGTATTACACACCATGTCTACTGGTTCAGACGAAACAATCGGAACGCGCGCATGACATGAAATCAAAATGCCACTAATTGGGTAATGCAAACCAGATGTCCCTTCCTTCATGGAAGCCACAGAATGTGTGAGAGGAAATGAGAACTCCCCAAGTTATTTCTAAACAGTCCCATTCATTCATATTCATATTCACAATCTCAGACTCCCAGAACAAACTCCCATCCCAGTTAAAATAACTAGCGCACTGATTGAAACTGCCATTCTACCCCTTTGCTGAAACATAAACCTGTTATCCATGAAGCTGTAAGCTATTGTTAGGGGTCAAACGAAACTAGTTCAAAATCGTATATTCAAATTTTGGGTGTGGTGACGTATAAGTATGGTGACAATTATCGGCACAAAATTGATACGGAGGCTGTTTCTGGAGACAACTTCATCTTTTTATAACAAACCACTGTAACGTCGATATTCCTGAAGGCTAATTAAATTAGTTGTACATAGTTGACAATGAGACAAATCAGCGTCTAAACTATGGACACAACATACATGTTGTCAAACTTGATTGGAAAATAACAGTATAACAGTATTTACTTCTCCACAGGAATTCGCAGCTGTACAGTTCTAAAAAAATATATTACGGGGCGGATCCAGAGGTGTTTGCGGAGGTCTTCATGGTTTATGTGCACCACCTCTCTCTCTCTCTCTCTCTCTCTCTCTCTCTCTCTCTCTCTCTCTCTCTCTCTCTCTCTCTCTCTCTCTCTCTCTCTCTCTCTCTCTCTCTCCAAATTCCTGGATCTGCTCATGACACACGGACATGGGTCGTACTTCATATTTTCATTTTGGGACAGCTACGAATTTCTGTCATTTTATGGCAAAAGAAAAATGTTGCCAACATGACGAAACCACAGGAATTTTTTCATGAGCTGTATACAAAGTCCAAGTGATGGGCGGTTACAGGACATAGCGATATATTTTGACACCCTCTTCTTTTTCCGCCCAAAAGGCGTGCATTATGCACCTGTACTTTAAACGTCTCCAGTTACTCCCACGAAAAGACTTTCAACACGAAGTGCAGAAAAGATATGTTTGAGTGTGGCATGTCATTGAATTTCAACCTCCTTGCAACGCTTAACGTGCTAAATGTGAACAAATGGCTTTTAAACAGTGTTGTTAAGCAAACAATCCATTTTCCGCCCTTTTCTAAAGCTATCGACACTTAACAAGTAATACGGATCATGATACTGAAATCTTACCGTGTTAGTGAAAGGTTTAAGGTTTAAATACAAGTCATATGATTAGGATTCGCTTTTAAAATCTATATTTAAATTTGTTAATCTATATTTGAAACAGACTCCTTGAACAAGCGTTACTGAGAAGGGAACTGATATATAAAATAAATTGTCACATTTTCTGAAAATATATCTATTTGCGGTGTGTGTTTCGTGAATGATGTGATAGATATAGGTAGATCAAATATGTTCCTACCTCAAATCGGCTACATCCAACCCCTGGAGTAGTTCTGTTGATAAACAGCTACCAGTTGCTTTTCCCGGCTCCTCCCAAACTCCGAACAGTGATGTCACGTGCACCGATTCAGACAGGAAGCCTGAATAAGTCACACAGTCACAGGTCACATATCGCGCAATGCGTGACAGTGAGCTTATGTGTGATTTACAATGAGTTATGAATTCGTCCCTTTTGTCATAAATCTTTGCCATTGCCAATCATTAATCATGAATATCATCGTACGTTGTTGTCTTCATGGGCGAAGCTGATATACGCATGTAAAAGATTTGGCACGTTTTCAACAAGAAAACATTCATTTTAAACTAAAGTCAAGGCTTCAACCATCCCGCCAACAGAAAAGTCAAACACTGATTTTCAACATGACTAGCTAACGCTTTAAACTGCTAGGCTACCTCGCCTTAATTAATGATATGTGTAACTAATGGTTCTAGAGAATTTAAAAAAATATAAATAAATGTGAGGTGATGCGATATTGGGATTCTGAAATATTGACTTGTATAATGACGTGCCTGCATGTGCGTGTGTGCGCGTGTGCGTGTGCGTGGTTAATGTGTACTAGTCTTTCTAATGTCAGTATTAAAGAGCTAGCCAACTGAGCCCAACAGTCCCCTGTTTTACCCCCTGCATGACGACCCCCAGGCAGAGTAACAACAAGTTTAATCTTTTAACGTCCTTTGGTTTAATGTAGCCGGGGCTCAAACTGGCCATCGTCCACTTGAACGACCATTGACATATATAGTTAAGAATTATGTTATGTGTTATAGTTAAGAACATTCGAACTACACTAAATCGATAAATGATTTAAGACGACTTAAATCAACTTATCCTGATTGTCTCGGTGTGATGGATCTGATCCACTATGCTTATCTCGAAGTACGGTTAACTCGGTTAATTCTGTTTTCCTATTCAGTTTTAAGCGAAAAAGAGGAACTTGACTAATTCATACGTTTTTAGTTAGTTTAAAAATATGAAAAATCTTTCCGGATCATTTTATTTTAATCCAATTCAAATGATATGAAAACCTGTCAAAAATGACACGGCATGTTCAATAAGTTGGTATACGCATGTCCGATATTAAAAACAACACCTTTTAGATATGAGAGGACCTTACATCGTAAAAGGATATTGTGTGACGTCACTTAACATCTAAACACATTCAGTGCAGTTTATTAATATTTCCTCATTCAACTCAGTTCAAAGTCTCGGTTCGTCTATTCTTAGATGTTAAACGATTTAAGAAACCGCAAAGGTTTTTATCATAGACGCACATCATCATATCATAACGTTGAGTCTGACACTAGACTTTTCTCAAGTCTCTAAGGTAAATAGTTTAAATGATAACTTCTAAAAATAATACTTTCCGCTTATCTTCGAAGGATAGAATTACTATACATCCATGGGCTCTAAAGATTCAGTACAGCCTTGGAGCAAGGCTAGTTTGTCACATGTAAAACTCGTATATCTTAATACAAACGCGTTAAGGTGAATCGCTGACGTCGTACTCAGTTGTACAAGGGGAGGTAATTACTTCGGACTGAAATTTAATTCAATTTCAACAGCTGTATCGCCGTTAGATTCTGACCAACCATTTCGCTGTCCCACCCACAGAACGCTGAGCAGAACAGATTACTTTCCCTGCTCCAATTTCTGTCAACCTGCAAAACCGCTTTCAGCCTTTATTTCCAGTCAGACATTATTCTGTTGCGTCATAGGAGGAAAACAGGCCCAAGTTGAAAAATGTCCCTGCGACAATAGACCCACTGTGTGCTCTTGTATTTCGACACTCCAGGTCTCACAGTTAAATTATCTCGTGTTCGTATTGTATTGATTGTATTGGCGAGTTTTGATTACATAATCTTTGAGACGCTTGGAGAACATTGTTAACCTAATTAAGACATCAAATACAAGCAATTTATTATTTGCTGTTATATTTTATTACCTAGAAATACACTGCAGGAGTTGACGCCCGCCCCACTGAGTGAAGTGGGAGTGAGTGAATGAGTTTAGTTTTCCGCCGCACTCAGCAATATTCCAGCTATATGGCGGCGGTCAATCGAGTCTGGACCAGACAATCAAGTGATCAACTGCATGAGGCATCGTTCTAAGTTGGGATACGATGACATGTGCTCAACCAAGTCAGCGAGCCTGACCACCCGATCCCGTTTGTCGCCTCTTACGACAAGCATGAGTTGCTGAAGATCAATTCTAACCCGGATCTTCACGGATCGCTTGAAAGATTATTGATAACTCTATTCGCATTGTATATGTTTGTATCGCTGCTGCATTGTCATTACCCAGTCAACAGGTCGGCGTGCCCTTTATATTTCGTTCTCAAATACCTGGGGAGTTTGTAAACACGAAATCTCAAGGCGCGTATGACTGCTTGATATAGGATTAGGTTGTCTTGGCTCGGTAATGCCCGGATGTTGGTGTATTGGATGACATGGTTTGCACAGTATGTCAACAATGCCCTCTGTACGTCTGTACAGGAGTAACATGTATCTGTACGGGGTTAATGAAGGCATTTATAGGCTATGCGTGCAGCACGCATTAAGTGGACGCAATGCGGAACTCAACTGATGTTTGACAACAATCTACTGACACAACTGCTTGACAATATCATATAGAAACTATCTTTCTTCAATTTCATGCGATCGCCTGACCCCATACCCAGATTGAGTATGCTTCGCTTTAATCCAGTATGACCCTCCCGCATGGGAGACAATGCTTCACTTTCACGCATTTTCTTAATCCTGCTACAGAAGATGTTCCCGCTTGATACAATCTCATGTTCCTCACCACATTGGTGAAACAATGCGCAGTTTCACGCAGTTTCTTGACCCCATAACATTGAATCAAAATGTCAGGGTGTGGATGTAATCTCATGTCCACAGGGACGATGGGTAGCCCTAGTGGTTAAAGCGTTCGCTCGTCACGCCGAAGACCCGGTTCGATTCCCCACATGGGTACAATGTGCGAAGCCCATTCCTGGTGTCCCCTGCCGTGATATTGCTGGAATATTGCTAAACGTGGCGTAAAACCAAACTCACTTCCACTCACTCCATGTCCACAGCACATGTAGTTTGAAGAGAAAGTATGCTCAGGACCACACCCAAAAGTCTAAGTAAACTTAGGCTCAGTAGTGCATTCGTTACACTGCTTTACTGAGT